>NC_133647.1:19707614-19864972 GCF_009905375.1 Apium graveolens
CCCTGTGTTTTCCAGCCGTGGTTTTGGTTCTGTGTGTGCAGCGCGTGTTATACGCGTGTGTTGGTGATAGAATTTTAATTATTTTATTATTCTGCAGGAAATTATCTTGAATAATATTTGTAATATGAATATTTGGTTGCGGGAAATTATTTTTAGTCGGTGAAATTTTCGGTTGGAATCCGAATTACTGGGTATCCCGAGAATTTTGCCGCCGTACCGCGATGACTTGTTACGAGCGGACGGTGGACGGTGATGACGATGTTCTGAGTCATAAATTTTATAAATAAATAAAAATGATTTGCGTAAAATATTTTTCGGACTTAAATAATTAATTGTATTACGAATTGTGTTATGACGTAAGTTGTATGAAAATGGTGGATTTGATATTATAAATTATTGTGATTGTGGACGTCGATTGTAATCGACGGGTGGTCTTATAAATAAATAAGGTGCTGCCAAAATTTCCTAAAAATATGTTCAAAAATATAGGTATTTATACGTGTTACCCTAACAATATTTCCGACTACGTGACTATGTGGTTACGGGTTTGAGTGTATAGTAATAATACGAGTCGGGTTATCAAATTGAGTTGTTAGAATTTGAGGATATCAAGCATGTCGATGTAACTGATTAGGGTATTCTGTATTTGTAGATTCCGAGCGAGTTTTCTCAGGACTAAAGTCAGCGTGAAAGCTACTTAGGGTTTTGTAAAGCGTTGCAAGGCAAGTACCCCTGACCATTCTTTTATGGTTCAGTATATGTGAATAACTAAATGTTTTACTTTCGTAATGGAACATAAACATTTTAAGTTACGTATCCCCTGTATATGAAAATATTTTTTAAAATTATGTTTTGGGGAAAAGTAACTTCTGAAAACACCTATCTCTAAATATGATCTAAATGAAAAGAGGATTTGAATAATATGTTGTGATAGAATGGATTTTTGAAAAGAGATAGGTAAAAGTGACGATTTTGAAAACTGGATTAAAACGATCAGATATGGGATACGTTGGGGCCAGAGTAGGCCTATTGAGTTGGCATAAGAGGCTAATTCGGTTGCGCGCACTGTATAACCGATTAGTCCAGTAGGTCAGAGACCTAGCTAGTCTCTGAGTTCCGGAACAGGTAATTGAAATGGCAGTTGGAGCCATGAATGAGATGGCAGTTGGAGCCGTCTGGTGTTGATAGCCTGATCAGCTGTCTTCACATATCCATTACGTATCTGATTTGGGTTTTGTGCTTCCCGTAAGGGTACTGGTAGTTGATCCAGTGATTTTATAAGAGTGACTAGTATGCTAAAATTGGACTCTGGTGTTTTTACAGCTCACTGCTACAATATTTTAATGAAGCATGCTAGTTAGTGATATCCAATTTTTCTCTAAATTTTGTTGTATAATGTTGATATCATGATTACAGTTATGTTCCTATTATTGTTGCATTACTGATTTATCTTGTTATTCATATTTTGGTACTGCTGAGCGATTATGCTCACCCTTGCAAACTGTTATGTATATTTCGCAGATGCCTAAAAGATCAGTCAGACCGACCTATGTTCCCGCCCCTACTGGACCCGGCTCCTCTGAGGTAGTTTGTATCAGGCCATGAGGTTTGAGGAGATGCTGAATAAAGTTAGTGTGTCTTAGATGTTAAATAAAGAGTCTGTAATAATGAGAACCTGAATTATACTTGAACTTGGATCGGATCTTGGTTCGGGGTCGAGTTAGTATATTTTAATAATAATTCTGTTATTTATATTTTTGGTAATTGTGTTTAGTGACGTCAACTCCTGACCCCGGGGTTGAGGCCGTCACAATTGGTATCAGAGCTACAGGTTCAAGTCCCTGATTCAGGTTAGGGATTGTGTTAAGTAGGTGATAACGTGAGTCTTTAAGTGTGAGTCAGCAACTCATATAGAGGAGCAAACCTTTAGAGTCAGTCGAGGGTTCCGACGGCGTTACCCTGGCATCTATTAAATGTTTTGATAGAATTGTCTTGACCTAGTTGTGTCTTGCAGTATATTTATTATGTTGGCAGTGGCCTATTGCGATTTCGAATTCTCCATCTCGGGAGAATCCTTCTGATTCGGATAGCTCAGATTCGGAGAAACCCCTTGATGCTGTTACCGAGGAGACCCTTATGCCTCCTCCCCCATTTCCTTCTTTTGTGCCTCGAGACATCCCTGGATCTGGTCCTCGTCCCCGTTGGGTACGTAGGTCTGTATCTGCTGTCAGGGATTTTCCTCCTGGCTGCGGTCCCAGTTCTTCCATTATGAGACCTCTGGTACCTCCTGTGGCCCCTAGTTGTACTTCTTCACCGATCCCTTATCATGTCCATAGGGCGGTGAATACTTTTTTTATCAGAGATCAGAGTCCAGAGTTTGCTGCCCAGTTGGATCAGGTACCTATTGCACCATTTCAGGGTATTTCTGCCCTTCCCCTAAGGTGCGAGCCCGTGTGAGAGCATTGACCCAGATGGCTGTAGAGAGGGCAAGATCTGTTGCCCGTTTCATTAGTTCAAAGTTCAGAGTTGTGCAGTATCAGGACCTAGTGAACTGGCTAGTGTTTGAGCTAGGTTCTATTGGTGGCAGTGGTAGTGGCTAGACAGAGCTGCTATAGAGGGATGCAGAGCTCAGAGTGACTTATAGGAGTTTTGTCGTTGTTTTTCTTGTATATGTGCATTATGCTGTGATAGTTTGTAGTAGGCGAGGCTGTTATAACAGCCAATTTTGGTGTGTATTCGGATGGTTCTTTTTAGTTGGATTTTCAGTTGTACTAGTGGATTCTATTGGTTATTGTATTACAGCTGCTTTATCTTATTGTTCAGTTTATATATATATTGTGTGTTGTTATTATTGTTGTTATTATTATTTTTGTTTCTGTTGCTGGCATTTTTGGATCATAATCATTCACTCAGGACGGATCCAATTTTAATGAGGGATGAGAATATTGTCTTAGTGGCAACGCTCTCCTGATTGCATAAACATAAAGTTCTGGAGCAATCCATCTTCTTATATATGACTGTTATGTTTCAGGAGATGCCACCAAATAGAAATTCTCAGCCCAATAACGGGTCTGCTGGGGATCCTTCCGTGAGTGATGTGATGAATTTATTGCGTCAGCAGTCTGTACAGCTGGTGCAACAGCAACAACAATTCCAGCAGCAACAGCAACAATTGCAACAACAACAACAACAGCAACATCAGCTCATACAACAACAACAGCAAATCCAACAGCAGCAACTACAAATCTAGCAGCAGCATGAGATAAGAGGGGAAAATTAGAATGTTAGTTTTAAATCTTTTCAAGCAGTGAAGCCCCCAGAGTTTAAGGGAGAGGTAGATCCTGTTGCTTCCAGGATATGGTTAAAAGAGATGGAAAAGGCGTTTGCGCTCACCAAGGTGAGTGAGAATTTAAAGACTGATTATGCTAGTTATTTCCTAAGGAATGATTTGAACTATTGGTGGGAATCTACGCGAGCCCAAGAAGAAGAAGGTCCAGTACCATGGACCAGATTTACAGAGTTGTTTTTGGAGAAATACTTTCCAGATTCTCTCCATAGTCAAATGGAAGTGGAATTTTTGGAATTGAAATAAGGGGATAAAAGTGTCACGGAATATGAAGCAAAGTTTACGGAGTTGGCCCGTATAGTACCAGAATATGTGAGTTCAGAAGCTCAACGACGAAGCGGTTTCAGCAAGGGTTGAAGCCAGAAATAAGGAGTGGAGTTGTAGCCTTACAACTCAAAACATATACTTCGGTAGTTCAGGATGCCCTAGTAATAGAAAGTGATCAGAAATTAGTTGCAAAAGAGCAGGGTGAAAAGAAAAGAAAGTTTGAAAGTGGACCTGCTAGATCAGAATCAGGAATAGCGAGTCGGAAGTTTCAGCGTTGGTTTGGAAGAAATAAGAATAAGAGGTTCAAGAGGCAGGATGTTCCTCAGGCGAAGCCCGGTACAACATCAGTTAACTCTGCCCCGACGAGGATGAGTAAGCCAGTGGTTGATTGTAAGATGTGTGGGAAAAAGCACACTAGTGGACAGTGCCGAGAGAATGTTAATTGTTTTAAGTGTGGACAAAAAGGTCACTATTCCACAGAGTGTAAGTCTGAGATTCAAGGAGTTACCTGTTTTAGTTGCGGCAAAGTGGGACACATAGCTAGGAATTGCAAGTCAGTGACTCAAGGTAATGTTGGAAGGAGTGTGTCCCAAGGACCAGTAACCAGTACTGCGAGAGCTAGGACTTTTAAGATGACCCAGAAGTCTCCAGTTCATGACTCTGATGTGGTTGCAGGTACGCTTATTCTTAATTCCGTACCTGTTAACGTTCTGTTTGATTCGGGAGCGTCCAAATCTTTTATATCTGTGAATTGTGTGAATAAAATGCAATTGATCTTAGAAGACTTAGACGAACCTCTAACTATAGAAATGGCTAATAAAGATAAAGTACCTGTAAAGCAATTTTGTCCTAGTTGTTCCCTAGAGATTTCGGGGTATATGTTCCCTGTTGACTTAATACCCTTCGAGTTGGGAGACTTTGATGTTATTTTAGGTATGGATTGGTTGTCTCGATATAGGGCAAATATTCATTATAAGAAAACGAGAGTTGTTATGTACACCTTAGATAATAGAAGGATCAGTTACCAAGGGCAGAGGCAAGATAGGAAGTTTCTCTCAGTGATGCAAGCAAGAAGATTGCTGAGACAAGGATGTGAAGTGTATTTGGCTCATGTGGTGGATACGAAGAAAGAGACCCCTATCCTAGATGAGATCCCTGTAGTAAGAGAATTTCCTGACATTTTTCCAGAAGAATTACCAGGATTGCCACCTGATCGTGAGATAGAGTTTTCCATTGATTTGATACCTGGAGCTGAACCAGTTTCTAAGGCTCTATACAGAATGGCCCCGATGGAAATGAAAGAATTGGCTAAGCAACTTCAGGAATTATTGGATAAAGGAGTTATTCGACCCAGTGTTTCCCTGTGGGGTGCTCCAGTGTTATTTGTGAAGAAAAATGATGGAAGTATGAGATTGTGCATTGATTATAGGGAGCTGAACAAGTTGACAATAAAGAATATGTATCCTTTGCCACGAATCGACGATTTGTTTAATCAGCTTAAAGGCGCATGTTACTTCTCAAAGATTGATTTAAGATCTGGCTACCACCAACTGAAGATAAAGCCGGGAGATATCCCCAAAACTACATTTCGAACAAGGTATGGCCATTACGAGTTTCTAGTAATGTCGTTTCGATTGACGAATGCGCCACTGGCTTTCATAAATTTGATGAATAGGGTATATAAGGAGTATTTGGATAAGTTTGTTATTGTATTTATTGATGACATCCTCATATATTCGAAGAATCCAGAAGATCACGCAGTGCATCTACAGATTGCCCTTCAAAAGTTAAGAGAAAAGCAATTGTATGCTAAGTTTTCTAAGTGTGAGTTTTGGCTGATGGAAGTATAGTTCCTTGGTCACGTAATAAGTAAAGAAGGTATCAAAGTAGACCTGGTAAAGATTGAAGCAGTATCAAAATAGGAGCAACCGAAAACACCAACGGAAATAAGAAGTTTTCTTGGATTAGCAGGATATTATCGAAGGTTTGTGAAAGATTTCTCGAAGATTGCATCCCCACTAACCAAGTTGACCAGGAAGAATGAGAAGTTCGTTTGGACGGAAAAGTGTGAAGAGAGTTTCCAGGAGTTAAAATGAAGACTAGTGACGGCTCCAGTGTTAGCATTTCCAGATGAGACGGGAAACTTTGTAATTTATAGTGATGCTTCTCTGAAAGGATTGGGATGTGTGTTAATGCAGCATGACAATGTGATTGCGTATGCCTCCAGACAACTAAAGCATCACGAGCAGAAATATCCAGTTCATGACCTTGAATTGGCGGCTATAGTATTTTCTTTAAAGTTATGGCATCACTACCTGTATGGCGAGAAATGCGACATTTATACAGACCATAAGAGCCTAAAGTACATATTTACGCAGAAAGATCTGAACATGAGACAGAGAAGGTGGTTGGAGTTGATTAAGGACTATGATTGTTCGATTAATTATCAGCCAGGTAAAGCCAATGTAGTGGCTGATGCCTTAAGTAGGAAGGAAAGGCTGAATATGGTTAAGATTGCTGAGGAATTGGCACGAGACTTGAAAAGAATGGAAATTGAAGTTCGAGGATCTAATGGAAGTCAAGCGCAACTATATGAAATTACTTTCCAGCCGGCCTTGATGGAAAAGATTAGAAGATGTCAAGGAGTTATGGAACAAGAGTTGGATACTTTGACAGGAGAAGAGTTGTGCACTCAAAAAGATAGTCAAGGTTTGTATAGATTTTCATCCAGAGTTTGGATTCCTAATGTAACAGAGTTGAAGAACGAAGTATTGCAAGAAGCTCATAACTCTAGGTTTTCTATACACCCTGGTAGTACCAAGATGTACCAGGATTTGAAGAGAAATTTTTGGTGGCCAGGAATGAAGAAAGATATTGCCAATTGGGTAAGTAAATGTCACGTGTGTCTAATGGTGAAAGCAGAGCATCAACGACCAAATGGATTGTTACAACCTTTGGAGATTCCCTAGTGGAAGTGGGAAGACATTGCTATGGATTTTTTAGTGGGATTGCCAAAGACGAGAGTGAATCATGATGCTATTTGGGTAATCATTGATAGATTGACTAAGTCGGCATATTTCCTTCCGATTAATGAGAGGTATTCGTTGGAAAGGCTAGTGAAGTTATACTTGGATGAGATAGTTACCAAACATGGAGTTCCTGTTTCCATAGTATCGGATCGAGACCCGAGATTTAATTCCAGGTTTTGGACTAAATTCCAAGAGTGTCTAGGAATGAAATTGAATATGAGCACCGCCTATCATCCTCAGATGGATGGTCAAAGTGAGAGGACGATCCAGACCATAGAAGATATGTTGAGAGTCTGTGTTTTAGATTTTAAAGGTAATTGGGATGAGCACCTACCTTTGATTGAGTTCTCGTACAATAACAGCTACTATGCCAGTATTGGAATGCCACCTTATGAAGCTTTGTATGGACGAAAGTGTAGATCACCATTGTACTGGGATGAGGTAGGAGAAAAGAAAGTGTCAGGCCCTGAGTTGGTTCAGCAAACTAGAGATGCCATAGTATTGATTCAAAAAAGGTTAGAAGCAACTCAAGATAGAAAAAGAAAATATGCAGATTTACATAGAAAAGACATAGACTTCGAGATAGGAGCTCTGGTGTTGCTAAAGGTATCACCTTGGAAGGGGTTAGTATGATTTGGTCAGAAGGGTAAACTTAGCCCTAGATTCATAGGACCCTTTGAGGTTTTGAAGAAAGTGGGAAAGATCGCTTATGAGATAGCGTTACCACCTCAGTGGCAACACATTCATAATGTGTTCCACGTGTCTATGTTGAATCCCTATGTCCCTAATTCGAATCAAGTCATAGAATATGAACCGATTGAGCTTCAACCAGATTTGTCCTACGTGGAACAACCGGTCCAAATCCTAGACCGTAAGGAACGAGTCCTTAGGAATAAGTCAATTCCTATAGTAAAAGTTTTGTGGAAAAATCCTCGAGTAGAAGAGTCTACTTGGGAATTAGAGTCAGACATGCTTGATAAATATCCTCATTTGTTTAGTTGATTTAGATTCTGGGGATAAAATCTTTTTTAAGGGGGAAAGGATATAACGACTCGTGTATTTTTATTTTATTTCTAATATTTCAAAGTGTAATAAAAGTTTAAGTAAATAAATAAAAGGTGAGTATTGATTTTGGCAGCGGTTACTGATTGTTATTTAATTATTTATGATTTGTGATATGTGGGATTGGAATTTTGTGATTTATTGGTAAGTTATATGATTTTATTTCGCTTGTAAAAGTGATTTTATGATAATTTTAATTCCATAAATATTTGGGTTGTCTTTAAAATTGGTTTTCTAATTTTATAATTTCAATAATTATTTTTAGGACTTTATAAAATTGAGAAATCAATATTTTGTTAATTATTCATGTTTAAATGATTTTCTGAGTGTGTTAAATGCTAAAATCCTATTAGATATATTTGATAATGTCATGGCTAATATGTTTTATGTTTAGATTTCAGATCTTATTTGAACAGAACAAATCAGTACTTAACTGATCAGTACTTATACTGGACGTCAGAACTTAAGGGATATCAGTACTTATGTTATCAGGAGATAAGCATCAGGAGATAGATATCAGAACTTAAGTGCTGAAGGACGATCAGATAAGGACAGTAGCTGATTAAAGTTAAGAAGATCAAGATAAACATAAGAAGAGATATGCATGAAGAAGGAATTCCGTAAAGAATGGAATACTTGGAAGGAAAGATATCTGATTGATATATATTAGGAAGCAGAATTATATTCCATATCAATTAGCGATTATCTTGTAACTGTGTAATATATAAACACAGACATAGGGTTTACACTATAAGTGTTATCATTATTGAGAATATTATTTACTGTAACCCTAGCAGCTCTCGTGATATTTTGTTCATCACTGAGAGATAACAGTTCCAGATTGTAACAGAGTTTATTGTTTCAATAAAGTTTGTTTTCTGTTACATAAGTTCTTGAAGTTTGATTTGATTGTAATAAACACTGTATTCACCCCCTCTACAGTGAAAGTGTGACCTAACAAGTGGTATCAGAGCCTTCTGTTAACACACATACAGTTAAAGATCCAAACACAATCATGTCTGACACAGAAACTCCAACTAAGCCTACCAAAACTGAGGAATCATCAAAGACATCAACTCAGAGTCGATATGAGACTATCAGAGTTCCCATATTGAGACCATCTGAATATCCCATATGGAAGGTAAGGATGACCATGTTTCTGGAAGCAACAGATCCAGAATACCTTGATAGAATCAAGGAAGGGCCTCACAAACCTACCAAGCTCGCTGTTGTAGTTGCAGGTGAAGCAGCAAAGACCGTACCAAAGGAAAAGAGTGATTACACTGCTGAAGATATAGCATCTATTGCTAAGGATGCCAAGGTACGACACTTATTGCATAGTGCCATTGATAATGTAATGTCAAACAGGGTAATCAACTGCAAGACTGCTAAGGAGATATGGGATGCACTGGAGACAAGGTGTCAAGGAACTGAAACAGTTAAGAAGAACAGGAAGACAATACTCACTCAAGAGTATGAACACTTTGACTCTAGGACTAATGAGTCATTGACTGATGTATATGATAGATTTGTCAAACTCTTGAATGACTTGTCATTGGTTAATAAGGAATATGATCTTGAAGATACAAACCTTAAATTCCTGTTAGCTCTTCCTGAATGTTGGGATTTGAAGGCAACAACAATAAGAGACAACTACAATCTTGATGAAACAACTCTTGATGAAATCTATGGAATGCTCAAGACTCATGAACTTGAGATGGAACAAAGAAGCAAGAGGAAAGTCAAGGACAGTTGCTCTCAAGGCTGAAGAGGAATCCCCCAAACCACCTTCCTCAAAGAAAGACAAGGGTAAAGCTCTTATCATAAAGTCTGATACTGAGTCATCAAGTTCTGAGAGTGATGATGACTCAGATTCTGAAAGCTTGCCTGAAACTGATGCTGATGAGGAGATGATGAAGCTGTGTGCTCTTATGGTGAAAGGAATCACAAAGATTGCATACAGGAAGTTCAGGAAGGGAAAGAAGTTTTCCAGGAAAGGCATAAGTTCTGATAAGAAGAATTTCAGAAGATCTGAAGGAAGAGGAGGAAAGTCTGACAGAGGAGATTACGCTAATGTTAAATGTTATAATTGTGGTGAGAAAGGCCACATATCTCCTGATTACAAGAAGACCAAGAGTGACAAAGGCAAAGCTCTTGTCACAAAGCAGAAAAGCTGGACAGACACCTCAGACTCTGAAAGTGAGGAGAACTATGCATTGATGGCAAATGCTGATAAATCAAGTTCTGAGAGCAGTTCTGAAGCTGCTGAAACAAAGGTACCTCAGACTACTTATGCTTTTCATACTGATGATATTAATGAGTTGAGAAGATATCTTAAAACCATGTTTGTTAGTTATAGAGATCAAACTTTAACATGTGAAAGATTAACTTCTGAAAATCTTGCTTTTAGGAAAAGAAATGATTTCTTAGAAAAAGAGTTAGTCATGTTCCATCAAACTCAGAAGGATAGAGATGATGCTTTTTATGTTAGGGATGAAGTGCTAAAAATGAATGAATCTCTAAAAACTGAGTTAGAAAAGGAGAGAGAGATTATCAGAACTTGGACTAACTCTGGCAAAACAACTCAAAATTTGCTAAGTAGTGGAAACTGGAAAGAGGGCTTAGGTTATGGAGAAAATAAAAATGAAAAAGGAACTGTAGAAATTAAGCCTGTTGATAAGCAAAAGCCGAAGTTAAAACCTGTTAAGTTTGTAACTGAAAAGTCTGAAAATGAGAAATCAGAAGTTAAAAAGGAATTAGCTTCTGACAAACTAAAACAGGAAAAGACAGCTGAAGTTAACATAGGCTTACTGACAAAGAAGCAGCTTAAGCATAAGCTGAAAGATGTTAAGAATGCAAACAAGGTAAAATCACCTAGGAAAAACAGGAATGGAAAGGAAGGTGTGAATAAAAGCAATAACTATAAATCTGTTCCTGATGCTCCTAGGAAAGCGTGTCATAACTGTGGAAGTTCTAACCATCTGGCTTCTTTTTGCAGGAAGAATAAGAATATTAACTCCTTATCTACAAAATCAGGAGTTAAGAGTCAGTCTGTTAGATACAAACCACAAGATCCTTGTTTTCATTGTGGTAGTTTATGGCATTCCATTTATACTTGTAAGGAATATCATAGTTTGTACTATGATTATTATCAAATAAAACCTTCTTTAAAGAAAGTTTCTGTTGTTCCTTCTAGTGTAAGTTCTGATTCAAAGTCTGGTAGTATAAGTTCTAATAAGAAAACTGTTAACATAAAATCTGATGCTAAATCCGCTGCAAATGTTAACAAACCTAAAAAGGCCAAAGGATCCAAGCAAGTCTGGGTCCTTAAAACTAATAATTAGTGGTCTTTTTGATTGCAGGGCAACAGGAAAAATATTTTAGTTCTGGACAGTGGATGTTCAGGACATATGACTGGAAATAAGGCCCTGCTATCAGACTTTGTGGAGAAAGCTGGCCCAAGTGTTTCTTATGGAGATGGCAACATTGGAAAAACTTTGGGATATGGCAATATCAATCTTGGGAATGTCATCATTAAAGATGTAGCTCTGGTCTCAGGACTTAAACACAACTTACTGAGTATAAGTCAAATCTGTGACAGATGTTATCATGTTGATTTCTTTGCAGAACATTGTGAAATAGTTAGTAAATCTAAAGAAAAAATTGTTCTGAAGGGATTCAGGCGTGGTAACATTTATGAAGCTAAGCTTTCAACAAGTTCTGATGGTTCTGCAATCTGTTTAGTGAGTAGAGCCTCAACTGAAGAAAGCTGGAATTGGCACAAGAAACTCTCTCATTTAAACTTCAACAAGATAAATGAACTGATCAAGAAAGATCTTGTGAGAGGACTGCCAAAATCAGTGTTTGTTCCTGATGGTCTTTGTGACTCATGTCAGAAGGCTAAACAAAGAAAATCTTCGTTAAAGAGCAAGACTGAATCATCAATTCTTGAGCCTTATTATCTACTTCATATTGATCTATTTGGTCCAGTGAATGTCATGTCTATTACAAAGAAGAAATATGCGTTGGTCATAGTAGATGAGTTCACCAGATACACATGGGTGTATTTCTTGCACACAAAAAGTGAAACTGCATCTATCCTGATTGATCATGTCAAACATCTGGATAAATTGATCAAAGATTCTATGAAAATTTTGAGGAGTGATAATGGCACTGAATTCAAGAATCTGATAATGGAAGAGTTCTGCAAAAATCATGGAATAAAGCAGGAATTTTCTGCTCCTGGAACTCCACAGCAAAATGGAGTTGTTGAAAGGAAGAATAGAACTCTCATTGAAGCTGCACGAACAATGCTTGAAGAAGCAAAGCTTCCAACCTATTTCTGGGCTGAAGCTGTGCAGACTGCTTGTTTTACTCAAAATGCAACACTCATTAACAAGCATGGAAAAACACCATATGAGATGGTGAAAAACAAGAAGCCAAATCTCAAATACTTTCATGTATTTGGATGTAAGTGTTTTGTTCTCAAGAGTCATCCTGAACAGCTATCCAAGTTTGATCTAAAAGCTGATGAAGGAATCTTTGTTGGATATCCACTTTCTACAAAAGCCTTCAGAGTCTATAATTTGAGAACAAAAGTGGTCATGGAATCTATCAATGTCTCTTTTGATGACAAGAAGATCACTGGACTTGAAGATTGCATTGATCATGATCAGCTGAGATTTGAAAATAAAGATTCATATTCTGATACCTCAAGTCCTGATAGTCTAAGTCCTGATACTGTAAATTCTGATGGATTAAACTCTGATGTTATTGAAACTGTGGTGACTACGTCAAAGGCAGATGCACCAATGCAGGGGGAGCATACTCAAGATATTAACACATCTCAAGAAGCATCAGAACATACATCTGGCTCTTCAAATTCTGATTCGTCAAGTTCTGATAAGCCAAGTACTGACAGTACTGAAAATCTAAATGCTGAAGGATCCAACTCAGAGAGCATAGTTTCAGGGGGAGCATCAGAAAATGAAACTGAAGACAGCATGAATCATGGGGGAGCATCCAGTTCTAGAAAAAATCTTCCATCTGCAAGGAAGTGGACAAAATCACATACACCTGATTTGATAATTGGAAATCTTGAGGCAGGTGTCAGAACTAGAACAGGTACTTCGAATGAATGTCTTTACAATTCTTTTCTCTCTCAGTCTGAGCCAAAGAAAGTGGAAGAAGCTCTTCAAGATGCTGATTGGGTGCAAGCAATGCAGGAAGAGTTGAATGAATTTGAAAGAAACAAAGTCTGGACCTTAGTGCCAAGACCTAAGAATAGATCGGTTGTTGGTACAAAGTGGGTATTCAGAAACAAAACTGACAGTGATGGCATAATTGTAAGGAACAAGGCAAGGCTGGTTGCAAAAGGATATTCTCAACAGGAGGGAATTGACTATGATGAAATATTTGCGCCAGTTGCTAGGTTAGAAGCCATAAGGATATTCATGGCTTATGCTGCTCACAAAAAGTTTACTGTCTTTCAAATGGATGTGAAAAGTGCTTTTCTCAATGGAGAATTGGAAGAGGAAGTATATGTTGAACAACCTCCAGGCTTTGTAGATTCCAAACATCCAGATTATGTCTACAGGCTTGATAAAGCACTTTATGGTATGAGAACCTCACTTAACAGCTGTAAAAAGAATCTTTAAGTATCTTAAAGGAACAGCTGATCTAGGATTATGGTATCCTAGAGAATCAGATTTTAAATTAATAGGTTACTCAGATGCAGATTTTGCAGGTTGCAAAATTGACAGGAAAAGCACAAGTGGTAGCTGCCAATTTCTTGGAGGCAGGTTGGTTTCTTGGTATAGCAAGAAACAAAAGTCAATTTCCACATCAACTGCAGAAGCAGAGTATATTGCTGCAGGAAGCTGCTGTGCACAGATTCTTTGGATGAAGAATCAGTTACTGGATTATGGGTTAACATATTTCAAAATCCCTATTTACTGTGATAATCAAAGTGCTATTGCTATGACAGGTAATCCAGTTCAACACTCTATGACAAAGCACATCAGCATCAGGTACCATTTCATCAGGGAACATGTGGATGAAGGTACAGTGGAATTGCATTTTGTTCCCACAGATCAACAAGTAGCAGATATCTTCACAAAACCACTGTGTGAAGCTACCTTTACAAAATTGGTAAATGAACTTGGAATGATTTCAGGTTCTTTCTCTAAATCTGCTTAAACTTGTTCTATGTTATCAGACTTTATGATCAGTATTTACAGAATTAATCTCTTTGTATATTCTGTGCATTAATTGATAAATGTTTTTAAGTACTGACTGTTGTCTGATACATATCTCTTAACTCTAATAAGTGATATATCTGTTTAAGTAATCATTCTATCCTATGAGGATAATTGTGCTAGATACTGACCTACTAGTCTTCAATAAACAAATGATCCCATGAAAGAAGTAATTATTTCTGTGGAAATCTTATGACACAAGCAAATTCTGATACTTGAGCTTAGTTTAGTTTACTTTATTCATCTTATTACTAAGTCCCAAATTAGAATAATGCTACTCATCTGTTTAAGTTCTGATTCTAGTAAAACTGCTGAATGTACTAAGTGCTGTTAAACCTCACTTATCAAAAGAAGAAGAACAAGAATCAAAGAATAATATCAGGTACTCCTTTGAGATCTAGAGTAAAAATGTGAATGGGACGACCCAAGTGCATAGCTGGTATTAAGTAAATATGCATTAGAAAAGCAAAATATTTTTCTTGGTGACTGTTCACACTCTATGATTACTGGAGAAATACTCTGATAATAGCATAAATTCTGATAAGCAGTCGTGACTCACTTACACTGAGAAGCCACTGTAAAAGAGAATTTCAAAGATGCATAAAATTAGCACAAAAACAGTTGAGGTGGACTCATGCATGAACTCATTTATCAGTAGGTTTCAGGATAATGACAGCTCTTTAGCAAAATTTTAATTATGACTTATTTCTAAGATGTACTGAAGTAAATCAGACTTTACTCTTTATTAGTTATTTAGCTTAATGCACACACAAATCACTCCATATGAATGATGAAATTTTTGTGGTGGTCTATGTTCTTTTAGACAAACAGTCACTGTGTCCCTTTGCACAAATTCTGAGGACACGTTCTAGTTATATGGTCTGATGATTAAGTCCTGAAGACTATAACTCAGAACTTGTATGAAAACTTACTAAGATAGATATTCCTTGTTCGAGTTAAGACATTATGTTCTGATGATTGTTAAGTTCTGGTATAGGTCTAAGTTCTGATTTTTCAGTCTAACCCTTTACTTGACTTATCTGTGAGTAAAATTTGGTAACAGTCTCAGATTAATTTCGAAATGTTGAAGTGGAAGATTAATAGTCTATGGTTAAAACATAATGGCACTCGTCCTTGAACAGTTCACTCTTGTTACATATGCACATTCCTTTTCCAATGACTATTATTCTTTTTCAAGTCTAGGGAGACGAGGTAGACTTAACTCTATCTGTCAGCATTAAATATCTTCGCGTCTCCTGGCATTCTCTTGCCTATATAATCAGCCACTTCACTTTAGCCCTTTCATCAATTTTTCTCACAATCGTAACTTCATATTCTTTTTCACAAGCATCATGGTTCGATACAACATGTTTTTGAATTACCAAAATTTTCATATGGAGCTAAGCTGCGCCGACTGGCAGCAGGAGTGGCATGTAACTGCCATTCCTGAAGAGATATGGGGCTCTGTCCCACAGGCGGTGCTGAACCAACTTCTGTTCTTCGAGATGGACTACCAGCTTCATCTTGATCGATTGGAGGCGGAACGGCGGGAAGCTATCCGTCAGCAAGAGCGAATCATTCGACTCGCTATCTTGTTTGTCGAAGATAGGAAGAGGAAGATGACTTAATCTCGTCTTCTTCCTGTTCTTCTTCATCCTCAGCGTTGTCAGGCTTCTTAGCTAGGACTAAGGCTGTTGATGTTAGATTTAGAAGCTTAGGACAAGAATGTAAAAGTTCTGATGTAATTTCAATTTCATCAATGTATTATTTTGATATATTAATGGAATTTGTTTTAAGTCTTATGATCTTGTCTCTGAGAAATTTTGATACGCATTGATAAATCCTGATAAATATTCTGATGATCGTATAAATTGTGTCTGATTTTAAGTTCTGATAATGTTTTATCAGTACTTACTTAACTGATTGATTTTACTCATTCTCACACACAGTTTTTTTTTCTCGGAATATTAATATTGCAGAGTAAAATATTTGAATTAGTGGGCACAGTTTCAATTTTAAATTAAAACTGATTCACCTTGATTAATGGAATCTAGGTAAGTGGAACGGTTTGTTTTTCCTTGAAAAACTGCAAGTGGGTGGTAATTATTCCTTATTTACCGTGCCCATTACTTTTTGCTTTCTCTATGTAAAACAGGTGTCAAGGTATTTCCCACTACTTTTAAATGCATGTCTGCCATGTGTCCTCAACGGTTACTTTTTGTGTATAAGTAAAAGAGAGCAAAGATTGTCAAATCTTTTATTTACCATTATATTTTATCTCTCTCTCTTTACTTTTAAACTCTCTCATCTCCTGACGATTTTCTTTTCAGAGGCATTTTCTCAAACACATTACAGGTTACCGTTTTCTTATCAAAACATAATGGCACCCAAGGACATTCTCTTTAATGGAGCAAAGTTTGTTCCTAATAACTTCTCTGCGATACTACACACTACAGAGGCACCCTCTGAATTTCATTTTATTCAAGACTTTCTCACAAGTTCTGATATTGGGTTTGCTCTAACTGAGCCTACATCAATTTCTGGGGTTCAAGTACTGGAGTTTTGGAGGAGTGGAGTATATGACAATGGTGGTGCTCACGGGTCCCCAAGTTTAATATTTTCATCAGGGGAAAATGAGTATGTTGTGACTCTGTCTACGGTTAGACAGGCATTACAGCTTCCTGAGGACTGTGTTTATTCTACTGTTGATGACTCAGTTCTTCAAAATATGATGGTTAGTCTGGGATATGAAGGAACATTGACCAAGCTTGGACAGTTGAAGAGATCCTTCATATGGAGGGAATGGAGTTTCTTCTTTGATTGCATTACCAAAGCTTTCGCCAACAAATGTACAAATTTTGATGCAATTCCCATATTCAGCCAACAAATCGGGTATGCACTTCTAAATCACACTGATTTTGATTATGCACGTGCAGTTTTGGGTTCTATTGGGGATATGATGACAGAAGATCGCAATACTGTATATTTTGCAAGATTTTGTCAGCTTATTTATAATTTTTGTTGTAATTCCCCCCAAAATTTTGGTGATCTCATTCCATCTTTCAGAATAGCTAAGAGAGCTTTCACTGATTTATTATCTTCTGATAATAAAAAGGCTGTGTTAAGACCCCTCTTAATACCTTTATCTGTCAAACAAGCCTTAATCACCTATGATCCTGTTAAGTACACTGCACTTTATCCTGATGTTCAAACATCAGAACCTGGTTCATCAGCACCTACCATCTCTACTCAGCCACCTCAAACCTCTCAACCATCTCTCAGAACATATCTCAAGTCCTATGTGAAACCTACATCTTCCAAGCCAAAGAGAACAAAGACTGTTTCTCACACACCTCAGAAGAAGAGGAGGATCACCTTGAGAGATGACTCAGATTCTGAGGAACCGATTCTTTCTTCAGAACCTGTGGTAACTGCAGCTGAGAAAAAGATTTCTCAGAAGGATTCTGAACTTGGAGGATCTAAGCTTCTCAAGAGGCTTAGAAAAATGACAATTCCTGACACTTCCAAGGACTCTAAATTACCAAGGACATACAAGAAACAGAGGGCAAAAAGGCCAGTTTCAGATGATGATGAGGAAGCAGCTAAGGAAGGGGATCAGGAATCTCTGATCTCACAAGAAAAAGAATTTGCTCCAGTTACTTCTTCTCCATCCACTCCATCTCAGGAAACTGTATCTGACAAGGCTAATTTCCCATCTGTGTCTCTTGGTCATCAAGGCACAAGTGCTGATAATGCTGATCAACACTTAGTTGTGCCTGGAGTAATTTTCTTAGAAGCTCCAACAGCAACAAATCTTTTGCCAACAATTGTTACTGATGCTATTAAAACTCCGGAATTATCTAAGTCACCTTCTTTGAATCTAGACACTGATGATCAGACTTTAGGTGAGCATCAGGATTTGGCTGTTGATCAGAACTTAGCATCAGATCAGCAATTAGAGGATGCTGACGCCTCAATTGCTACTCACACTGCTATTATATCAGATGATGCTGATTCTATAAGTTCTGATGCTGCACATGCTGGAGATACTGGTGATGCTGCTCCAACTGCAAATACTGATGCAGCAGGTCCTTCAGGACACATTCCTCTTTCAAAGTCTGAACTAGTAAAGAAGTATGTTACAGAGGAACCACCAGTGCCTTGGAGTGAAACTCCTGCAGGACAGGAGTGGACTAAGGAATGGAACTCAGTCTCATGTATTCCATCTGCGTTACATCTTACTGAGCACTTTACTAAAGCTGATGAAATGTTAAGTTCTGATGATTTCAAAGCTCAGCTTCGTGTCACTGCATTGAGTACTAAAAATCTACAAGGTCTTCATTCAACTACTCATGCCGAAATACACAAGATTCAGGAGAACTTTACCAAACAAGAACAAGTTTGGAAACTTGATAAGAAAAAGTTCTTTCAACCATCTATGGACAGGATTGCTTATATTGAGAAGACTCAAGATCGCCAACAAGCACAGATTGATAAAATTCTGCAAAATCAAGCTTCTCAGCAATCACAACTGACAGAAATCCAATCTTCAGTGGAATTGCTTATCTCTCTTCTACTTCCTGCTGATGCCAAAAAGGGGGAGAAAGTGATTAAGTCCAAATGCAAGGATGACAAGACACTGCAAGGAAAGGATGATGAAAAAGATGACCAAGGAAACTCTGGAATGGGTGGAGGTCATAGTCAAAGTAAAAGATTCTCATCAAGAAATGCTGAAATTGCAAGTCACAGGATAAGTTCTGATACTGGGAAGAGATTAAGTTCTGATACTGGTAAAAGAATAAATTCTGATGAACTTCTAGATCTTGATGAAGAAATGTCAAGACAGTTATTTCTTCAAGAAAATCCAGGAATGGACTTGGAAAGTTTAAAGGAAGAAGAAGCTAGACTTAAATCAGAGAAAGTCACATCTAAATCCGAAGCTTCTGGTAAAAAGTCACTTCCAAAACTGAAAGGTATTGTGATTAAAGAAAAGGCACAAACGGAAGCAACATTTGCTAAATCACAACCAAAGATAGATCCAAGATCCAAGGGTAAAGAAAAGTTTGGTGAACCTGTTAAAGTCTATGTACCTCCTGAAGATGAAGAAATTACTGATGACAAAGATAATCTTGCTCTGACTTCAAGAAAAGTTCTTAAAACAACCTCTGAGACAGCTCAAGTTGTTCAGAGTCAAGAAATTAAAAGTTCTGATATTCAAAAGAAGCAAGTAACCTCTGACACAGCTCAAGTTAACTTGATATCAGAAGGAAGATCAAATACACTCCTACCAGGATTCACTAAAGCAAAATAAACTCAACCTTTGAAGACTACTGCAAGTCGTTTTGAAGCTAGAGTAGTTACTGGAAAGGAAGCAAGAGATAAAACTGGATTGGGAAGTGCTGATGAAAGAAGAGTACACAACACTACCAATGATCCAACTTCCTTGTGTGAACCAGGAATTGGAGCAACTCCTGAAAGATTGAATCAATTGGAATCTGTACAAATGGTTTACCATACCTACTTGAAGGAACACATCTTGTTGTATTTCATGACAGATGGTAGGGTTTATCATATAAGACAAAATGCCATTCCATTGAAGTATTTTGAAGAATTGGAGCATGTATTATTCTTACTTCAAGTGGATGACAGATTGACAGGGACTGCTGTAAATTATTTGAAAGAACAGATTCAGAGACAGAAAAGACTTTATTCTGTTAAGTCTGACAGCATATATGTTCCAAAGTACAGAAATCACAATGGTGATATTGTTGATATGAAGCCTAATACTGCACAGATCAGAACATATCTTGGTATTAAGGGGCTTGAATTCAATCTAGAGTCTAACAAAGCTTATGTCATAAGACTAGATCGGGAGTTGAGAAGAGCAAAGATTAATGATCTCAGAGCTGCAATATTTCAAACTGGTGAAGATACTGCAGAGCTTAAAGATGTTAAACGGAGAATGATTGATGAACTCAGATATGCTGAGAAATGTTTGTTGAAGAATTATCTCAGAACAACTCCTGACATCAGAGAGATCAGAAAATGATGAAGCCAAGTCAAAGATCTACAACTACTTAAATTCTGATGTGTATACAGACTAAAGTTGTTATCAGAAGTTGAATTGGTAAAAGCTTTAAGGACTGTAAGTTGTAGTTATCTTGTCTATTTCTCATGCATTTGTACTTAATGTTTTTGACATCATCAAATATCTGTTAAACTTGTATATTTTGCTAATTTACAAGTTGGGGGAGATTGTTAGATATATTTGATAATGTCATGGCTAATATGTTTTATGTTTAGATTTCAGATCTTATTTGAACAGAACAAATCAGTACTTAACTGATCAGTACTTATACTGGACGTCAGAACTTAAGGGATATCAGTACTTATGTTATCAGGAGATAAGCATCAGGAGATAGATATCAGAACTTAAGTGCTGAAGGACGATCAGATAAGGACAGTAGCTGATTAAAGTTAAGAAGATCAAGATAAACATAAGAAGAGATATGCATGAAGAAGGAATTCCGTAAAGAATGGAATACTTGGAAGGAAAGATATCTGATTGATATATATTAGGAAGCAGAATTATATTCCATATCAATTAGCGATTATCTTGTAACTGTGTAATATATAAACACAGACATAGGGTTTACACTATAAGTGTTATCATTATTGAGAATATTATTTACTGTAACCCTAGCAGCTCTCGTGATATTTTGTTCATCACTGAGAGATAACAGTTCCAGATTGTAACAGAGTTTATTGTTTCAATAAAGTTTGTTTTCTGTTACATAAGTTCTTGAAGTTTGATTTGATTGTAATAAACACTGTATTCACCCCCTCTACAGTAAAAGTGTGACCTAACAAATCCATATTTATTTATGGGAATCTTTAAAAATTCTGAAACTTATATTTTATTAAGTTCGTATTATTCTGAGAATTTTAAAATTATTTTGGAAATTTTCGGAAATTGTTTTACCCGCGCGTTGTTTCATTATTTGTTAAAAAGTGGGTATAAAGCGTACCTTAAAAATTGTTTAAAAATTTCAAAATTTATATTTTTATTTACTTCGGGATATTTATAATATTTTAGCGCTATTTTCGTCATTTTCGGAGATTGTTTTCGAGGTGCCCCGACTCGTTGATTTCGAAATTCGGTTAAATAATTGACCCCTAATACTTAGGGACACGTGTTAATAATTCATAAAAGAATATCAACACGCGTCCCATTTGAAGGACACGTGCAAGCAGGCAGTTTATTCCCAAAAAATCATCTCTTTGTCCCTGTCTCTCTACCTCAATCTCTCTAGTCTCAGTCGCTCTCTCTCATGATTTTATCTTCTCTGTTTCTTGCTCCATCCATTCCTGTTCTTCCTTTTTCTTTCTTCCGTCCCCGTTGCTTCCTTGTGCGATTGCCGCCACTGTGATTCCTATTCCGGTGAGCCTGGTAGTTCAATCAGTTGTGTGTATGTATATATTTATATATACGCAAGTGTGTGTGTGTGTGTGTTCGTGTGAGCGTGTGTGTGTGTGTGCCGTGTATGTATCTGTGCTTTTCTGGTGGTGTTGCCGCCTCTGTGTTTTCCAGCCGTGGTTTTGGTTCTGTGTGTGTAGCGCGTGTTATACGCGTGTGTTGGTGATGGAATTTTAATTATTTTATTATTCTGCAGGAAATTATCTTGAATAATATTTGTGATATGAATATTTGGTTGCGGGAAATTATTTTTAGTCGGTGAAATTTTCGGTTGGAATCCGAATTACTGGGTATCCCGAGAATTTTGCCGTCGTACCGCGATGACTTGGTACGAGCGGACGGTGGACGGTGATGACGATGTTCTGAGTCCTAAATTTTATAAATAAATAAAAATGATATGCGTAAAATATTTTTCGGACTTAAATAATTAATTGTATTACGAATTGTGTTGTGACGTAAGTTGTATGAAAATGGTGGATTTGATATTATAAATTGTTGTGATTGTGGACGTCGATTGTAATCGACGGGTGGTCTTATAAATTAATAAGGTGCTGCCAAAATTTCCTAAAAATATGTTCAAAAATATAGGTATTTATACGTGTTACCCTAACAATATTTCCGACTACGTGACTATGTGGTTACGGGTTTGTGTGTATAGTAATAATACGAGTCGGGTTATCGAATTGAGTTGTTAGAATTTGAGGATATCAAGCATGTCGGTGTAACTGATTAGGGTATTCTGTATTTGTAGATTCCGAGCGAGTTTTCTCAGGACTAAAGTCAGCGTGAAAGCTACTTAGGGTTTTGTAAAGCTTTGCAAGGCAAGTACCCCTGACCATTCTTTTATGGTTCAGTATATGTGAATAACTAAATGTTTTACTTTCGTAATGGAACAGAAACATTTTAAGTTACGTATCCCCTGTATATGAAAATGTTGTTTAAAATTGTGTTTTGGGGAAAAGTAACTTCTGAAAACACCTATCTCTAAATGTGATCTAAATGAAAAGAGGATTTGAATAATATGTTGTGACAGTATGGATTTTTGAAAAGAGATAGGTAAAAGTGACGATTTTGAAAACTGGATTAAAACGATCAGATATGGGATACGTTGGGGCCAGAGTAGGCCTATTGAGTTGGCGTAAGAGGCTAATTCGGTTGCGCGCATTGTATAACCGATTAGTCCAGCAGGTTAGAGACCTAGCTAGTCTTTGAGTTCCGGAACAGGTAATTGAAATGGCAGTTAGAGCCATGAATGAGATGGCAGTTGAAGCCGTCTAGTGTTGATAGCCTTATCAGCTGTCTTCACATATCCATTACGTATCTGATTTGGGTTTTGTGCTTCCCGTAAGGGTACTGGTAGTTGATCCAGTGATTTTATAAGAGTGACTAGTATGCTAAAATTGGACTCTGGTGTTTTTACAGCTCACTGCTACAATATTTGAATGAAGCATGCTAGTTAGTGATATCCAGTTTTTCTCTAAATTTTGTGTATAATGTTGATATCATGATTACAGTTCTGTCCCTATTATTGTTGCATTACTGATTTATCTTGTTATTCATATTTTGGTACTGCTGAGCGATTATGCTCACCCTTGCAAACTGTTATGTATATTTCGCAGATGCCAAAAAGATCAGTCAGACCGACCTATGTTCCCGCCCCTACTGGACCCGGCTCCTCTGAGGTAGTTTGTATCAGGCCATGAGGGATGAGGAGTTGCTGAATAAAGTTAGTGTGTATTAGATGTTGAATAAAGAGTCTGTAATAATGAGAACCTGAATTATACTTGAACCTGGATCAGATCTTGGTTCGGGGTCGAGTTAGTATATTTTAATAATAATTCTGTTGTTTATATTTTTGGTAATTGTGTTTAGTGACGTCAACTCCTCACCCCGCGGTTGAGGCCGTCACAGAGAATAAGTTGAACAATTGTAAATATGAGATGTCTTGTAATTATGTGTAAATGAAATAGAGTCAAGTGGCAGATAGACTCCCGACAGATAATCTAAAAGACTCCTGACGGATGATCAACAAAGCTCCCTACTGATAATCATCAAGACTCTTGAAGGATGACAAACACAGTCCCAACGGATGATCAAATTCAAATAGTTGTTTACAGTGACAACACAGTCACATGCATTGGGTGTTTGCAAAAGGAATGTGGCAGCCTGTTAAGCAGGATGTTGAGAACAAAGAAGGATTACCATTTCCATACAAATGTGAAAATATTCAATGATGCTGGAATAGAGTAGTGAAGTAGCATGGAGTTAAACTAGATGTGTTTTGTTTTATTATCTTGTCTTATTGTCATGTAAACTTGGTGATATATAAACTAAGTGTAACAAGTAGAATAATCAACTAAGCAAATACATTTTTCTAGAATAACATATCAAGTTGTATTCTGTAAGGATTTCTCTATAGTTTGTTTGTTCTACTTGTAAAGCAGTTGTGAGCTATTCAAAGCTTCACAGAGTTCTCATTCTAATATATATATGGTGGATACATTAAAATCCACCAGAAAGTTTTAAAGCCTTCTGTTTTATTACTTAGTGTGTTGATTTCAATTGTATTTGTATTCCGCACATTAGCAAATCAAACATTGTTATATATATTACGTTAGAACATTTTAAAATCAAGAAAAGAAGCCAGAATTACATTCAACCCCCCCCCTTCTGTAATTCTTGGTGTATTGTTAGGGAATAACAAGTCTCATCATAGTCTATACCATGAATTTGTTTGAAATCTTTTACCACTGGTCGCACCTTATAGGTCTGTACTTTACCATTCATGTCAATTTTCTTCTTGAAAACCCACTTGCATCCTATACATTTTACCCCTTCGAGTGGATCAACTAAATTCAATACTTTATTTTGATACATGGATTCCATCTCAGATTTCATGGCCTCCAGCCATCTCTTGGAGTCTGGATTGTTCATAGCATCTTGGTAGGTGAGAGGCTTTATCATTATCCGTAAGCATCATATCAGCATTTTCAGTCATAAGAAATCCATAATTTCTCCCAGACTCATGGTGAATCCTACCAGGTCTATGCCTAAGTTTCTTGGATAGGATTACTTTCAACATTTTGATGTACATCCTGACCTTATTCCAACTGTTGTACAATGTTATCATGTGGTTCTCGATCTTCATCGATATGTATTTTCCTCCCACTAATTTTCTTTTAAAGTAGTTCTCCCTCAAGCAATACAGCGGCCCGAGCAACATACATTTTGTTCTCGGAAGCATTATAAAAACTATACCCTAGTCTCACTTGGGTATCCCACATAATAACATCTATCTAATTTTTGTCCAAGGTTGTCAGAGGCTAAACTTTTTACAAACGCTTCACGTCCATAAATTTTCATAAATGAAATGATATGACGTTTATCAGTATATATCTCATATGGATTACATGGAACTGCTTTAGTCGGAACTTGGTTAAGTGTTTGTTATTATGTGGTACTCGATCTTCATCGAGATTGTAACATCTGGGAAATAACGTGTAATTATTTTATCAACAAATAATTGTTAAGTGATTATTCTGTGATTTTGGTAAATTATCTGATGATTGGTGTTGATATGTGAATGTATATATATGATAAAGTATAAGTATGATAATTTCATTATGTCCATAATAAAATATAGATAATTATGGTATTTTTCTGGTAATTTTGGAGTGTTATATGACTTTATATTGATTTATGAATTTATTAATTATTTTATGAATAATTATAAAATTATTTATAAATCCGGGAATCGTCCAACCTCAACCGTTTTTACAACACGAAACTCTTCTGAAAACTCCTTCCTAACCTAATCTAGCTATTCCGAACATTTTCCGTGTTTTAACTTTTTCGATCCGGATTACGGTTTGACCTGTGCGTATCCCAGCGCAAGATTTTCGATACGATAATCATTTCGATAAATCAACAAAACCCGTATTCTCAAAAGAAGGGATAATATTACATTATTTTCATATAAAGTGTTTTATATAAAACCGGTTTGGATAATTATCTAATACGGGTATCAAAACAAATCATTTCTGCAGTTACTTAGCGGCTAAGTACCTAATTTATCAATCCAATACAATCCAACACGAACCAATATTTCATAAATATAAATAGCCCTTTTCTTATTTTATTTTACTCGTATAATCATAATAAGTCAGTAGAAACTGATAAAATACAGAGAAAACCCTAAAAACAACGCGTTCTTGATAATTAAACGCACAAATGAAGGCGTTATTGAACTCCGATTCAAGCGTGAAATAAATCAAATCGAAACTCTCGAAAAGTTCTTTCTGAATCAATCAACCATTTTTGTGCAGGAATCAAGGTGATTTTCTTATTTAATTATTTTAATTCGAATTTATAAGATTTAAAATATGAATTTGTGCAAACGTGATTATCTGATTGCTTTGATGATTCCATGTTGTAGAGCATGTTTTTCTGGTCAATTTCATATATTATACTTCAAAAATAGAGTATAATAACATATAATAATTGGGGTTTGATTTTATGAAAATTCAAAATTAGGGTTCTTGGTGTTCTTGAGTTGAGATTTGGGGCTTTTTGCTCTAAGGGTTATTGACTGATTTAGATGGTTGTAATAGCTTCCTGAAGTCAATTGCAATCGATTCATAGATTTGATTACAACAAACGATTGTTAAATCGATTACATCGTGTTTTTGTTATTTTTTATTTTATTCGTTTTTAACTTTAATTTCCAGGACTATAGATGTACTTGTGGTTGTTCTGACTGTGTTGCATACATTGTAAATTATCTGAGCTTTGTTTTGTTATTTTAAACTTGAATTTTGGTTAAGAACTCGGCGAGTTCGAGTTTTCTCCGGGATTGTCATTGCATCGATCGGTTTTTTGATCGGAACTTGTAATTTCGAGATTGTTGCATCTGGTTGAAGTTACTGGAGGATTGAGGGAGAAATTACGATCAGTTTGGCATGTAAATTGATCTGATTGAGGTTGATTTGGCTGGGAACGGGCCTTTGCCGGATTTTGAACCTCGCCGGCCATTTTCTGGAATTTCCAGAAATCGGCTGCTTGTTTTTCAAGTCCGACGAAGTTCCGACGTCCGGCCACCAGCTCCTGCCGCCTGTGATCCAAGGTTGAAGACAACCTTATTTCCAAAATCTGTTTCTATAATTTTTATTTTAAAAATAATTCGAAATTCATTTTAAAATTCTAAAAATTTGATTTTGAATTCAAACTAATTTAGTTAATTAAAAACTAAATTATTTTAATTCTAGAAAAATTATATCCTTATTATTTTCAAAAATATAAATTTGATTTAGTTTTTTATAATTCATTTTAATTATTTATTTATAGATTTGATTAATTAATTAATTTATTTAATTATTTAATTTTATCTATAAATAAGTAAATAAAATATAATTATTTATAATTAAGCCAAATAATTATTTAAAAATCATTTGAGCTTTTAGAAGTTATATAAAGGCATTTAAAATTCAATTAATATTATTACTAATTGAATTATTCTCATTTTATTCATGATAAATCAACCGTTCGTTCGTTTAATATGAAATGAACGCCTCTAGACTCAGAAAAATATTATGCTTCCATTAAAAATACTTTTAAAACCTAAATTCTTTTATATCAAAAGATCATTTGTTTTGAGAATCGTTCTGAGTCAACTATTGATTGATAAATACCGTTTTTGACCCGATTTCAATTCTAAAAGTATCGAGACCTATCTTTTGACGATTCAACTTATGTGCTACATGAATTATGTGATTATGTGATATATGAATAATATGATTACATACCCTATATGTACGTGTTATGTGGACAATGAGTCAACGTGTCTTTTAAATATTATTTGATTAAAGATGATCCTTATCCGTTATTATCGGGCGGGTAGACGATAAGGATAAACGTATAGACTAGATAATTATATATTGTCAGTTCATTGAATGGTGTTATTTATGATAGATACACATAGTTTGAAGCATTCAAGGCTAGGCAGAGATTGTTGAAGTAAATCCTGATTGCGTGTAGTAATGAAACGAGTGGATTCAGAATAAAGATAAACTTGAAGTGGTGATTGGTAAGAAAGGTCAAACGGGTCGGTTAGTGGAAATAGAGATGCATCAGGACTGAGAGATATGATAGATAGTTATAGATCAGAGGGTTATCAATTGAGGCAAGTATTCCTACACTTTCTTCTAAAATACTGCACATATTTCTTCATTCCTATTCTATGTTTAGAATAAATGTTTTTATATTTCGCTGCAATTACTCTTATTTATACTAATGCCTTTTGATCTTGTTCTTTGATTATCAATTGATTTCTTGAGCAAATCCCATTAGTTCGGGTTATTTGCGAACCTGGAATCGAGATGTTTAGAAATCAAAATGATTTGACATTAAAATACTCCATGGACTGGATGGTTACGATGAGGGCCAGGAATGAGCTGGACCCTAAGGGCCAGAGATGGCTGGTCCCTTGATTATTAGGCCATACTTGCCTGGGTACCCTATATGTCGGTTAGGTCTATGCAATTGGGTATAGATCTGCACTATATCCTGACTGATCAGCAGGTTATAGTGCATATATTGGTTTCTAGTGTCCAGTCTAATTTATTGTTGATCGCCATTAACGGCATTCCTTCTTGAATAGTTTATAATTACAAAATCAAACAAAGATTTGATTTAAAGGGATGAAACATTGAAACGTTCACTATTCTTTTACAGAAAAATGTGATTTATGATTAAAGGCCAATGAGGGCCGACATTTTGTTCACTCAACTGTTTTAAATAAATAAAGATGTTTTAAAATCATTCAACAATCGTTTCCAGGAGTTTCTATGATCTAATACCTGGAAACCATTTATGATACTTGCTGGGCATTTTTTGCTCACTCTTGCTTTGTGAACTCTTATTTCATTCAGTATCAAATGAGGATAAAAGTGAATGGCTTTTAATAGACAGCAAAGGTGGAGAGATCCCAGCTGAAGAAATTTGGAGGTGTCAGAGTAATCAATACGAGGAAATTAGTAAAGAGGTAATGGAAATGTATTTAGATATTGTAATTTTAGAAGGTTAGATTCTTGTTTCATACCATAATGATGGGTTGTCTGTATATTTGTTTTAATATACGGGTTTATATTATTTAAAGTTATGTAGTGACACTCAATCCTGACCCCAGATTTGGGGGTGTCACAGTTGCTATCAGAGCTACAGGTTATTGGTCCTTGAAATAAAAATAGGTGGAAGTAAGATAGGATTGACAGGACATATAAGATAAGAAAAACCCTAAGTATACTCATTTTGAGTTCAAGTTGAGTGTGAGTTAAGATTAGCGGATCGGATATGGATTAGTAAAAAAGGATATTGTTAAGATAATGGAAAGGAAAATATATTGACGCTATAGATATATTGAGTTCCTATATCCCATAGTTGTGAAGAGTCAACAGCTCAACGGATTGGGTAAATTAGCCTGCTTGTATGTGATTTTAAAGAAGAAGGAGATTGTTGCGCATGAGAACTTCGTATAAGGAAAGATAGAAAAGTTTTAGTATGAGCCAATTTAGAAATGCGTAGTAGGTCAAGCTCAGGCTAGAGACAATGAGTTGATTAAAGCTAACGAAGAGCCAACATTGCAAATTTTGAAGGCACCAACATTGCAAGAAGTTTCTTATCAATTTTCGGGCGTTGTGCAAGGAATGATATCTACATTATTAGATATACTGAATATTAACAAGAAGATACACTTTTATTTTTGAACAGAACGTCGAATAGCGTCAATCGGTGGTAACTACGACATTAAGGATGACGATGAAAATATCGAAGATAGTACTAAATGTCAGTATTGGAGTTAGAGTTACGAATGAAATGGTATGCAATGGTAAATAAAATTTCGTCGACTAATAAATGCGAACAGAACCCAAGAAGAAACAAAATATATACCGAGGTAGAAGGACCCTTATGTGGACATTTCTCTAATTAGATATCACATTAGCGGATTATGAGAATAATGAGTAACTTATATAGTAATGACGACCAAATGTCTGATTTTCAAAATTTTAAAACAAGTTTTTGAAAAAGATTTTCTTAACATAATTTCTAAAAGATCTTTACACAAAATGAGTTACAAAAAATTTTGGTTGTCAAATTACTACTTGAGTTCTTGTTGTTATAAGTATTAGATTACCCGGAAGAATATTTGATCGAACTCAGTATTGTTAAATCAGAGGGCCAAGTAGAACCGCTAATACAGAGAAGTTTAAAATTTTCTCGAAAGAAGAGTGCAAACCTTGTTTAATTGTACCAACAATCGAATCAACGTGCGGAAACATTATTTATCCAATTTCTGAAATTAATAAGGCTTAAAATGGGTTCGTTGACCCAAAAGAAGCCCGAGGATGATTGAAGAAAATGGAGGAATCTTCCAGACGATTGATGAAGAATAATATCTCTATCGTCGGAGTCGAGGCATTGCAGGATCAATGGTTATGCTACGTGGCATAGAAGCAATTAGAAATTATGATTATAAATTCTGTAAGAACATGATTGTGGTTGAATTACTAAAGTATCAAACATGGAAGCATGACGCTAAAAATAAAAGATTTATATGGCAGGGATGAAGCAAGAAGTTATGGCAACAAATTCAACGAGGAGACAATTATGCTCATATTGTTAAAACGTGAAAGGCATTTCCAAAAGATATTCTGAATCTATCATCTGACGTGAATCTGGAATCTGTTACTCGAACGATCCCTGAAAGTATGCATCAGCGAAACGTAGATGGTGACCAATGGTGTCATTCTTTTCTACGACTGCGTACACTCTTCTTGATTGTCGGACACGTGTGAGCTTCTCTCAGTTATAAATATATGAGACAAGGAAAGAAAAATTTATTGTATTCCTTTCAAATTATTTCCCTTCTCAAAATATTTCTTTTTGCTCGAGACAAGAAGTGTTATGATGTGACGCTTTATCGAAATGACGAAGAGTCTGGTGGGACGCCACCTAATCATGTGTTGTATGCCATATAGTATGAAATACTGGCCATCTTGAGTACAAATATAGTTGTCTCATTCATATCTAAATCATCATTCATTCTTTCCTTTTTAATTGCGACATATTAATTTATGGATCCTTCCGATTGTTTCCTTGTATTCTTATTCTTTTCAAAAGTCTTCCAATAAGAATCATATACATAAATTATCTTCTTGTGTAAAGTCTATTCTTTGAGTGTTCAGAAAGAAGCAAAATAACCTCATGTAATAGATGGAATTACATACTGAATATGAATAATTACAAGCCAATACATGGTGAACAATTTCGTGTAAAGAAGAATCATTATGTCAATAACGAGGTTGTCACGACGACATCAAATCAGAAGCGGAAATTTGTATACGTGATATGTTTCAAGTCTAAGATTATGAGCATAAATTAGAGTAGTTAGCAAACTGTATGAGGTAAATTAACCATAGAAATAAGCAAGTAAAGTTATGTAAACCAGACGAGGCAATCGATTGACGGGACAACAGAAGTAGATGAAGGAATTCTCAACAATGACCCAAACAAGCGATTAATACGTAAAAAGGCGAAACATACTTCAATCACGGGGAGATGTTTGTCATGAAATTTTGAAATCAAAGAAATCTCGAGTACGATAAATCTCAAGTGTGTTCTTCAAGGAACTGTTAAGACTCCTAACACAAGTAAGTTAGTTATGGTAAATTCAATACTTATAAATGGGCCAGTGAGAAGGTTCCATATGAAAAGACGTAAAGGAAGATGAAGCAATGGTGATCTAACTGCGAAATCTTTTGAGAAGTAACACTTTAGAACCAAATGAGTTTTCATAAATTATGATAGTGTGAATTGAGACCATGTGTTGATTATCAGAAATTAGATAAGTTAACTAATGAAAGAAGCGCATATTCTCAAGGGTAGAGGTTTTGTTTGATCGGGTGAAAGATGCAGTATAAGTTCTTAAAAATATCCATATACAAGTATGAGCCATGGAAAAATAAGATTAAAAGATTTCTATGGAACGGGTTTATGAACAGGTATAAGTGATATAAATTGTTAATTAAAGAGTTTAATGATGAACTAGAAGAATCCTGGAATAAGGTTTTTGAGAAACAGCAGAAAAATTTTATATTCATTAATGGAGTTCCGAGATTGTTTGAAGGAATCAACGAAAGGTATGGTTATATCCCTAGTTGGATAAAACGATGTATGTTATGTTAGTCAGTAGTATATGTAGATATTAGTATTATATGTTCTGAAGAATGGTGAAATGATGAGTTCATGATGGTGGATTGATTTGTTTGATTGGTTGTTTGGTTAATTGTTGGTGTCGTGTTGAGTCCGACTGGTATCCCATAATATAGAGGAGATACTGCCCAAATTTTTAAAAATACCCTACCTTTAAAGGCAAAAGTATACTTTCTTGTGTTATTAATATTCCTGTTGATACTCCAAATGATTACGATCTCGGTTCCTGAAAGAAGTGGTTGTAGCCAAACTGACTTTATATAATTGGTCTCTGATTTTATTTAGTTATCCATCACTTGGTTCGATTGATCAATTAAAAGAGTTAATTGGGTAATTTTACCAATTTATGGTCAGTTAGATGGAAATCGATTCCAATTAGATTAAGTCAAATTCTGATCTGATTTTCAGATCTGAAGTCAAAGCAATGAGAAATTTGGAGGAAGTAAGGACACTAGTAGAATTCAGAAGTTTAGCGGAATCAGCGCAATGTTACAGAAGGTGGCGAGGCTTTAATTGGATAAATATGCCCCTTAAAATAGATAAGAGAATTAAAATATTATTTACACATACGAGTACAAGAACATTTTCAAGAACTAAAGGTTCGAGATAAGAGCCAAGAGAAGGAAGGAAGAGAATGAAGGATAAGTTAATAACTACATCAATATGGATGTTGTTAGACGATCAAAAAGATGTTATCATCTGCAATAAGGTTTTATTCAAGGACTTGAAGGTATACCGATATAGAATGAGGATCGTGTCAAATAGGAAGAACTAGAAGAAACCACATAAAAATTATTCCAAAATACAAGAGAACTCGCGAATACAAGTATTTGATATAAGCTGACAATGTTAGCATGTGGACTAAAGAGGAAGATGTTGTGATTATGCAGGAAAGACGAGGTATAGCGGGCATAGACCTCAATAATCTGAAATATATCTTTAATGCGAAGAAGCCAAAGATGTGTCAGAGAATAGTTGGGGTGAGTAGAAAAATAAAAGTTGTACGATTAATGATTGGGTAAGTAAGGTTAAGAAAGTAGTTGTCAATGGGTTTTAATAGTTCGGTCGACAAGAATTCCAAATAATTATAGAAAGCTTTCATTCTAGTAGTAGCCACAGAATGGCTTATCTAATAATAACCAATTCAATATAATTAAAAAGAAAGGATTGCTTATGTTAAGAAGAGACGGTGAGTCATGAGAATGGAGAACTTAGATAGAAAGGGAAGTGGAATCAAAAGGATGATAAAGAAATTTTATAAGATTTTCCAGGATATAAGTAAATTGTGAACGTCAGGGTGCCAGAGCCAATATAAGGAATGGAGTGAACCGCATATATTTGGAGATAGGAAATTCATTCTAGGAATACGATTAGATATGGAAATTTAAGCGAAGGCATTGACTGACATGGTATAAGAATTAAATTAGACCGACATATAAGTAAATGTCATATTTATTGAAGAATGAAGGCCAGCATCAGAGGGTGAAGCTATTACTGTAATCTCTTCAAAAATGAGTATAGCTCGTTAAGTAGCGATATAGAGAATCACTTGGAAACCAGAGATAAATCAAGCATTATTTAAATTATTAAGGATAGGTTAACTAAACCCAACCATCCTTTTATTAACAAATACTTTTTCTAAGGAATAAGTTGATGTTGCTATAAGGAGATGTTGGTGCGCTATCAGATTCAAGTATATATTGGAATTGATCGATATTATTACTTAATTTAATATTATTGGACAACAGTGAAGTGAAGAATTTGATGAAACATTTGTAAATTGAGATAAGGAATGCATCCTGGAAATAATATTAAGTACCAAGGGCCAACAAAAATATCTAGTGACCAGACATGAAGAGAAAATGAGGGAAAACGTCAGTTGAATCATTATTGATAGGTTATCACAAACCTAGTCATTCTCTTTTATTAATGAACAGCTTGTCCAATAAGTGGGTTAGTTGCTGCTTGAAGAAATGGTGATACGTCATCAGATCCAGGAATCGATTGTAAATGATCAACACTATTTGATTGAAGATTTGACAAGAATATTTGAATTACCGTGAATTATGTCAAACCAGAATAGTATATACCACTCCTAGATGAACGAACATTAAGTAAGGCAGAACTAAGAAAGAGGAAGTTGGCTAAACATTGTTGACTCAAGGGATTCAATTTATTCTAAGAATATGATGCAAGACATAGATGTCAAGGAAGAATTTATGATAATATCACATAACAAAAAGAATGAACATTGTATGTGACTATATGTAAAGGGAGAACATTGTAGTTAGTTCGTATAAGATAAATGATAATGTGGGTTAGAAAATACGGGTGATACCTCAAGGATAGTAAATTTTCTTTACTTGATCGTGATTTGAAAGAAAGTAAGGTATGATGATACGTATGTGCATCAATCGTGTCCAGTTGAGATTTTCTCGTTAATTCTTAACTCTAGTATAAATTCAATAATGTCGAAAATCAAATATGTCATGGCCTTAATATATCATTCACAAATGGAGAAGAAGAATAAGAGAATGATTGAAGAGCCTCGAATGCGATTGGAAGCGATTACAAACTAGGGTAATTGAACAAAGAAACATATGGGAATAAAGTTCAACAACTAGTAACTATTGGAAATGTTTATGAGCACGAATTACTAGAATTATAAAAGAAGAGAGAATTAATATATGTTATGCTGGTCCTTTTGAGACTGTAAAATAGGCAGGATAAGTGTAAGAGTTGGCTTTACCGCCACATGTATAGCAGATCCATAGAATGTTTATATGTGTATACTCAGGAGTGATTTAGCTCCATTTTATATAAGATGGAGACTTGAGTTGAGATATATGAGCAACTAATAGAATATATTGTTAGCAAGAGGCTATTGGGTAATGATTAATGTTGCGAGATAAAGTTTATAAAAAGTTATATGGTTGAAAGATTCACCTGAGAAATTGAAAGTGAGATACTTGAATGTATCATTATCTGATCCTTAGTATGATTCTGAGGACAAAATCCTTTTAAGGGGGGAAGGATGTAACATCCGGGAAATAATGTGTAATTATTTTATCAATAAATAATTTTTAAGTGATTATTATGTGATTTTTGGTAAATTATCTGATGATTGGTGTTGATATGTGAATATATATATATATATATATGTCATAATGTATAAGAATGTTAATTTTATTATGTCCATAATAAAATATAGATAATTATGGTATTTTTCTGGTAATTTTGGAGTGTTATATGACTTTATATTGATTTATGAATTTATTAATTATTTAAGAATAATTACAAAATTATTTTATAACGCCGGGAATCGTCAAACCTCAACCGTTTTTACATTTTTACAACCCGAAACTCTTCCGAAAACTCCTTCCTAACCTAATCTGATAATTCCTGACATTTTCCGTGTTTTAACTTTTTCGATCCGGATTACGGTTTGACCTGTGCGTGTCCCGGCGCAAAATTTTCGATACGATAATCATTTTGATAAATTAACAAAACCCGTATTCTCAAAATACGAGATTATATTACATTATTTTCGTATAAAGTGTTTTATAAAAGCCTGCTTTGGATAATTATCTAAAACGGGTATCAAAATGAATCATTTCCGAAGTTACTTAGCGGCTAAGTAACTGATTTATCGATCTAATACGATCCAACACGAACCAATAATTCATAAATATCAATAGCCCTTTTCTTATTTTATTTTACTCATATAATCATAATAAATCAGTAGAAACTGATAAAATACAGATAAAACCCTAAAACAGCGCGTTCTTGAAAATCAAACGCACAAATGAAGGCGTTATCGAACTCCGATTCGAGCGTGCAATATATCAAATCGAATCTCTCGAAAATTTCTTTCTGAATCAATCAACCATTTTTGTGCAGGAATCAAGGCGATTTTCTTATATAATTATTTTAACTCGAACTTATATGATTAAAAATATGAATTTTCGCAAACGTGATTATTTGATTGTTTTGATGATTCCATATTGTAGCGCATGTTTTTCTAGTCAATTTCATATATTATACTTCAAAAATAGATTACAATAACATATAATAATTGGGGTTTGATTTTCTGAAAATTCAAAATTAGGATTTTTGGTGTTCTTGAGTTGAGATTTGGGGCTTTTTGCTCTGAGGGTTATTGACTGATTTTGATGGTTGTAATAGCTTCCTTCAGGTCAATTGTAATCGATTTATATATTTGATTACACCAAACGATTTCTAAATCTATTAGTCGGGTTTTTGTTATTTTTTATTTTATTCGTTTTTAATTTTAATTTCCTGGACTATAGATGTACTTGTTTTTGAATAGTAATTGGGTTAAGAACTCGGCGAGTTCGAGTTTCGCCGGGATTGTTGTTGCTTCGATCGGTTTTTTGACCGGAACTTGTACTTTCGAGATTGTTGCATTTGGTTGAAGTTACTGGAGGATTGAAGGCGGAATTACGATCAGTTTGGAATGGAAATTGATCTGATTGAGGTTGATTTTGGCTGGGAACGGGCCTTCGTCAAATTTTGAACCTCGCCGGCCGTTTTCTGGAATTTCCAGAAACCGGCAGTTTGTTCTTCAAGTCCGGTGAAGTTCGGACGTCCGGCCTCCAGCCCCTGCTCCTGTGATCCAAGGTTGAAGACAACCTTATTTCCAAATTCCGTTTCTATGATTTTTATTTTAAAAATAATTCGAAATTCATTTTAAAATTCTAAAAATTTGATTTTAAATTCAAACTATTTTAGTTAATTAATAACTAAATTATTTTAATTCCAGAAAAATTATTTCCTTATTATTTTCAAAATTTGATTTAGTTATTTATAATTCATTTTAATTATTTATTTATGAATTTGATTAATTAATTAATTCATTTAATTGATTAATTTTATCTATAAATAAGTAAATATAATTATTTATAATTAAGCCAAAAAATTATTTAAAAATAATTTTGTGCTTTTAAAAGTTATATAAAGGCATTCAAAATTCAATTAATATTATTATTAATTAAATTATTCTCATTTTATCCATAATAAATCAACCGTTCATCCGTTTAATATGAAACAAACGCTTCTAGACTCAGAAAAATATTCCGCTTCTAATAAAAATACTTTCGAAAACAAAATTCTTTTATATCAAAAGATCATTTGTTTTTTGAATCGTTCTGAGTCAACTATTGATCGATAAATACCCTTTTTGACCCGATTTCAATTCTAAAACTATCGAGACCTATCTTTTGGCGATTCAACTTATGTGCTACATGAATTATGTGATTATATGATATATGAATAATATGATTACATTCCCTATATATACGTGTTATGTGGATAATGAGTTAACGTGTCTTTTAAACGTTATTTAATTAAAGATGATCTTTATCTATTATTATCGGGCGGGTAGACGATAAGGATAAACGTATAGACTAGACAATTATATATTGTCATTTCATTGAATGGTATTATTTTTTATAGATACACATAGTTCGAAGCATTCAAGGCTAGGCAGAGATTGTCGAAGAAAAGCCAGATTGCGTATAGTAATGAGATTAACAAGAAAGGTCAAAAGGGTCGGTTAATGGAAATACAGATGCATCAGGACTGAGAGATATGACAGATATTTAAAAATCAGAAGGGTATCAATTGAGGAAAGTATTCTTACAATTTCTTCTAAAATACTGCAAATAATTCTTCGTTCATATTCTAAGTTCTGAATAGTTAAATGTTTTTATAATTAGCTACAATTACTCTTATTTATGTTAGTGTCATTTTTATCTTGTTCCTTGATTATCGATTGATTTCTTGAGCAAATACACTTTAGTTCGGGTTATTTGCGAACCCGGAATCGGGATGTTTTGAAATCAAAATGAGTTAACGTGTCTTTTAAACGTATTTAATTAAAGATGATCTTTATCAATTATTATCGGGCGGGTAGACGATAAGGATAAACGTATAGACTAGACAATTATATATTGTCATTTCATTGAATGGTATTATTTTTTATAGATACACATAGTTCGAAGCATTCAAGGCTAGGCAGAGATTGTCGAAGAAAAGCCAGATTGCGTATAGTAATGAGATTAACAAGAAAGGTCAAAAGGGTCGGTTAATGGAAATACAGATGCATCAGGACTGAGAGATATGACAGATATTTAAAAATCAGAGGGGTATCAATTGAGGAAAGTATTCTTACAATTTCTTCTAAAATACTGCAAATAATTCTTCGTTCATATTCTAAGTTCTGAATAGTTAAATGTTTTTATAATTAGCTACAATTACTCTTATTTATGTTAGTGTCATTTTTATCTTGTTCCTTGATTATCGATTGATTTCTTGAGCAAATACACTTTAGTTCGGGTTATTTGCGAACCCGGAATCGGGATGTTTTGAAATCAAAATGATTTGACATCAAAATACTCCACAGACTGGATGGTTATGATGAGGGCCAGGAATGAGCTTGACCCTAAGCGCTAGAGATGGCTGGTCCCTTGATTATTAGGCCATACTTTCCTGGGTACCCCATATGTTGGTTGGGTCTATGCCGTTTGGTATAGATTCGCACTATATCATGACTGATCAGCAGGTTATAGTGCATATGTTGGTTTCTACTGTCCAATCTAATTTATTGTTGATCGCCATTAACGACATTCCTTCTTGAATAGTTTATAATTAAAAAATCAAACAAAGATTTGATTCAAAGGGATGAATCATTGAAACGTTCACTGTTCTTTTACATAAAAATGTGATTTATGATTAAAGGCCAATGAGGGCCGATGTTTTGTTCGCTCAAATATTTTAAATAAATAAAGATGTTTTGAAATCATTCGACAATCATTTCGAGGAGTTTCTTTGATTTGATACATGGAAACCATTTATGCTACTTGTTGGGCATTTTTGGCTCACTCTTGCTTTGTGAACTCTTATTTCTTTCAATATCAAATGAGGACAAAAGTGAATAGCTTTTAATAGATAGCAAAGGTGGTGAGATCCCAGCTGAAGAAATTTGGAGGTGATAGAGTGATCAATACGAGGAAACTAGTAAAGAGGTAATGGAATTGTATTTAGACATTGTAATTTTAGAAAGTTAAACGTTCACTGTTCTTGTTTTATACCATAACCTGTAAGCGATCCGGAATAATGAGGGGTTATCTGTATATTTGTTTTAATATACAGGTTTATATTGTTTAAAGTTATTTAGTGACACTCAATCCTGACCCCGGATTTGGGGGTGTCACCGAGATGTATTGTCTTCCCACCGATTTTCTTAGAAAGTAGTTCTCCCTCAAGAAATATAGTGGCCCGAGCAACAAACACTTTGTTCTTGGAAGGATTATAAAAACTATACCCTAGTCTCACTTGCGTATCCCACATAATAGCATCTATCTAATTTTGGTCCAAGCTTGTTAGAGGCTAAACGTTTTACAAACGCTTCACGTCCCCAAATTTTCATAAATGACATGCTATCACGTTTATCATTCTATATTTCATATGGATTATTTTGAGCAGCTTTAGTCAGAACTTGGTTAAGTGTATGTGCAGCCGTTTCTAGAGCATAACCCGAGAAACTGAATGGAAGATCCGCTTGACTCATCATCGATCACACTATGTCCAACTATGTCCAAAAAGGTACAATTTCTAGTGTCCATGTTGGTTTCTAGTGTCCAGTCTAATTTATTGTTGATCGCCATTAATGACATTCCTTCTTGAATAGTTTATAATTAAAAAATCAAACAAAGATTTGATTCAAAGGGATGAAACATTGAAACATTCACTGTTCTTTTACATAAAAATGTGATTTATGATTAAAGGCCAATGAGGGCCGATGTTTTGTTCGCTCAAATATTTTAAATAAATAAAGATGTTTTGAAATCATTCAACAATCATTTCGAGGAGTTTCTTTGATTTGATACATCGAAACCATTTATGATACTTACTGGGCATTTTTGGCTCACTCTTGCTTTGTGAACTCTTATTTCTTTCAATATCAAATGAGGACAAAAGTGAATAGCTTTTAATAGATAGCAAAGGTGGTGAGATCCCAGCTGAAGAAATTTGGAGGTGATAGAGTGATCAATATGAGGAAACTAGTAAAGAGGTAATGGAATTGTATTTAGACATTGTAATTTTAGAAAGTTAAACGTTCACTATTCTTGTTTTATACCATAACCTGTAAGCGATCCGGAATAATGAGGGGTTATCTGTATATTTGTTTTAATATACAGGTTTATATTGTTTAAAGTTATTTAGTGACACTCAATCCTGACCCCGGATTTGGGGGTGTCACCGAGATGTATTGTCTTCCCACCGATTTTCTTAGAAAGTAGTTCTCCCTCAAGAAATATAGTGGCCCGAGCAACAAACACTTTGTTCTCGGAAGGATTATAAAAACTATACCCTAGTCTCACTTGGGTATCCCACATAATAGCATCTATCTAATTTTGGTCCAAGTTTGTTAGAGGCTAAACGTTTTACAAACGCTTCACGCCCCCAAATTTTCATAAATGACATGCTATCACGTTTATCATTCTATATTTCATATGGATTATTTTGAACAGCTTTAGTCAGAACTTGGGTAAGTGTATGTGCAGCCGTTTCTAGAGCATAACCCCAGAAACTGAATGGAAGATCCGCTTGACTCATCATCGATCACACTATGTCCAAAAAGGTACAATTTCTCCTCTCAGAATATCTTTTCCATTAAGGTGTTCCAGAAGGAGTAAGTTATGATACACTATCAAACTCCTTCAAAAAACTGTTAAAATTGAGGCTTAAGTATTCTTCTCCACAATCTGATCGTAGAACTTTTATACTTTTCTCTGTTTGCTTTTCTACTTCAGCCGGTTTCCAAGCCTGGCGCGAAGGGGTTAGATTTCTCTTATATTCTTTGAACATTTCAAAAGAATCAGATTTGTTCTTCATAAGATATACATTTCCATACCTAGTTAATCAACAGTAAATGTTATGAAGTAGTAAAATCCACCCATTGCCATCATACGCATTCGACCACATACATCATTATGTATAAGTCCTAATCGTGTGGTGGCCCTTTCACCTGATCAGGTAAAATAAACTTTAGTCATTTATTCAATGAGACAAAGTCTGCATCTTCTGTATGATTCAAAATCAAACTTATCCAAGTATCCATCTACATGTAACTCAGAAATGCATTTCTCATTAATATGGCTTAACGATAATGCTAGAGGTAATGTTTGATTTGAGTCATCTTAGAACATATAAATTGTTAACTAATTGTTCAATATTATAAGCCTTATCATTAAAATAGAATAAACAACTATTTTTTATTTAATTAAAATGAAAACCTTTCTTGTCCTGACAAGAAATTGATTAAATATATCTGCTAAAGGAAGGCACGTATTAACAATTTATCAAGTTCTCAATCTTGCCTTATGGGCAAAAATAGGTATTGAGTTCCTTCAACTAGAGCAACAACTTTTGCTCCAATTCTAACCCGATACCTGAAGCTTGGCCATTGTTAGTCTTTTTCTTTAGATCTTCCAAACAAGCTCGACAATTTAACTTCCAATCATCCAGTTATTTCCACAGAAATGACAAGCATCTTCTTTAGTAACACCACTATCAGGCTTCAAAAGCCCTTTGGGATTCGACTTTGGTTTGACACCGAATATGATCAAATCTTCATCTTGCCTGTCCACTTTCCTTTCCCATTTGCATTCCATGTTTACATCATCAATATGGACGTAATTCATTCCTTTACCATGTTATTTTCAGCAGTTCTAAACATGCTTAAAAACTAGGTGAGTATTCTGTCTATCTCATTCCTTTTGTTCTTAACAAACTAAGCATAAAAAAATTTCAAAGATTGTTTGGTAAATCAAGCTGAATCTCTAGACTATTCTTGAAACTCAAAATATCAAGGTACATATACATATCATCTTTAGAACATGTGGTCCAACCGAATATCATTCTCCCATTAATGCAAAAGTATGGTGCCTTATTATTATAAAATCTTTCTGACGAGCCTATCCTTCAAACATTCTTTGAAGGTGATCAATCATATCATAAGCATCATTATGCTCTTGTTATTTCTAAAGCTCAGTACTTACAAACAGGAGACATAAAACATCAGTTGCATAATCAATTTGCTTCTGGTATGCATTTTGTTCAGCACATGTTTCATTCTCAGCTAGAAGAAATAAGAGAAGGGTTTGAGTGACATCCTTGAATCTGAGAACAATCCTCAAGTTCCCATGTCAATTGAGGAAATTATTTCATGTCCGCTTGTCCTTCTCAAGTACTATTATATAGAGAAGTTATTTGTGTTATTTGTCATTTGATATCTACAATATTAAAGTGCTTAAAATGACTTAGTCTACAGATGATCATTAAATTATGTTCAAATGATTATTCATATATATATTTACAATATATATCTCCCACTATTATTATCAAATTAATAGCCCTTACTATTAATTCGGAATGAATATCTTATATATCCTTTATAGTGAGCCAATATCCATATTTCACCATGCGTTAGGTTAACTTTGGTTTTTCTCCAAAAACATGATTATTTAGGTAGACAACATTTGTCAATTATATCAACTATATAACTCTTTGATAGCTTGGTGGAATAATATTTGTTCATATTTATCTAATAAATCTCACAAAACTTTATGCCTCTAAGTTCACAATCCTATTGTGGTAACTTAGTTAAGTCAAACCCTATAGTTAAAAAGTATCAATATACTTCAACACATCTCCCATGATAGATGGGAGTACTTCGCTTTGGAGAACCCAATCCTTGGCGATCTAGGGGTTAACGCATTAGGCATCTGATCAACTTAATATTAACTTTAGAGTTTTGTTAATTTTAAAACGATCATGACCCCATCATAAAGAGATTCTCAATTTTTCCTTGAATAAAATTTTTCAAATTAATATTCATCAATGGTTTGATTTTCAGGTAGTGAGGGAGTCACAACGGTCTCGCTTTTGACAAAATTGCATCATGTCAGAAATAAAGAAATTTTGTATTTTATTCCATGTTTCATAAACACGAGAATCTCATAATCGATTATTCATTTTAAAATCTTGATTCGTTACAGATTTTATCTTGTTTAGAAAGTATAGCATGGGTGTCGTACCTAATACATACATCCTCAATCTAATTAAGAATGCATCTTTATAAACTACTCTACACATACATTTATCATATGAGGATATATATGTAAAGTGCGATAAGCTAAATGTGGTTGGTTATGGCTTCATCCTATGTGATCTTTATTAAGCCAATGACAAAGATCTAGGTAAATCTAAGGTGGAAAATAAATACAGGCAAACTATTACATGTCTTCTTTCTTGTATTGCTTCCTTAGATGGCCTCCATATGGGATTACCCTTCCTTAATCTTCAAATCTTCATGTCTTTGTCTACATTAAGAGAATGAAATACAAAACTAATCTAATGAACTTACAAGAAGAATTTGAGTTACATTCGAGATTTAATAATTACAAGATCGAATGACATGCAAGCCGTATTTAAAAAAATGTTAACCTAAGGTCATAAGCCATAACTATCCACCATGCTCAATTAACACATAATAACATGTTAAAACACATAATATGATCTTAACATATCATACCCATCATGATCTAATCATAAAACCAAATATGGCAAAAATCAGAAAATTCAAAATTAAATCTGATAAATTTAAATCACAGATTAGAGGGCCTGAACGACGCCAAACGCCTTACAGAGTAGTCGCTTGATTCCAGAGATAATAGCGTATTCGTTTTCCAAAATCGGCCACCGGACACAGATTTCAGCAAATCTGATGCATCCGATTCAGAATCGTATTAAATACGATTCTTATAATAAGAACAAACATACAACATGTATAAATCAGTATATATACAGATTATATAATCATCATATGATCATACAACTCTCAAGAATATCATATATTCAAAACATATACATACATAAGTATATATAAACATAACAACATGTAAAACATATAAAATTGCATACATAACAGTCATTGAATATTGTATACATGTTATTATCATAAAAATAGTAAACACATAAATGAATTAAACACATTTCGCAAGTAGCTCTGATTTCATTGAAGAGTTTCGAGCACATAAACGCAATGTAAACAGTAATTAAAAATGTGAAAAATCCATAATTTTCAAAACCCACCGCATGATCTATGCAAAAAACAGATATGTAATTCATAGATCAGATTGGTTACCTTAAAAAACTTTATAAAGATTGTTCAATCACCACGCATCCCACTCTCGCGATCTACGCTCTATTGGTATCCACACGAATTCGTGAACTCAAGAATTGGATGTGTACTGGCAAAAACTCGTTTCTTCTTGCTTTCTCCATCTTCACTCCTAGTGGCTAGGTTTTTAGTAAAAGTCTTGCACACAAAATTCAACCACAAGAGATTTTATATAGAGAGTAAAATAACGAATTATAACTCTTAACTAATTACGAGTTATTATTAATTCAAAATTCCTATTTGTATAATAATTAAGTCACACTTAATTATTTAACAACTAAATTTCATAATTACTATTAGTATATCGAATATCATTATTTATCTAATTAATTAAGTCATACTTAATTAATATTATAAATAATTCGAATTACTTTAATATAATTTAAATCCAATTTAAATTAAATAATCCTTCAAGTATATTTTGTGGGTGACCCTATAGGTTATTATTATGTTGCCAACGAATTTTCAATCTAATATAAAATCTTAAACAATGAGCGGAATCTAGTAATATATCATTGCTATCCAAGTAATAATCATTGAATCGGTGATCGATTAATCCTTTCATGAATAATGTACAATGTAATATAATCCCTTTAACCAAATATTATAGATTAAACTAGAGGCATGTAATGTGTCATCCTCATCATAAGTTAATCCAAGTTTCCTTGATCAATGAGTAGGTTATCATATCAAATCAACATTTGAGTGTGGCCACGCATTTCATAGTCTAGCTCACACAAGAGGCCAATAATATCACTCCTAAAATAGGAGGGTTAAATCTCATCTAGATCATTCATATTTCTCATACGATTCATAATATACCCAATGTCCATTTTTATCATTATCCGGTCAAGAATAACTTTTAATGGAATCAATGTATATTAATTCTCGTATAGAAATATAATGAATTCAGTTTTAAGTACCATTACATCATTTTTACAGTGAGAATTACTTATGACACAACAGACATGTAAAATCTCACATCGGGTTTTTCTAGCACCTTGTACATTTACATATGCCTGTATTTTTAACTTTAGTATCACTATACCTATGATCAATGAGATGTGATCATCAGTCAACAAACACACCGGTCTTAATGCATTATTATTGTCCCTTAATAATAATACAAGACTAGGTACCTTTAGGAATATTGATACTATTCTCTTAATCTCAATTGTAAGTCACGTACTTAGAGATTTAGAATTGCATATCTTATTCCAAAGACATTTATTAATCTACCATTTATATCACAGTAAATTAAGATTTAATAAATTTTAAAGGGAATAATCGATAGTACATAAACATTAATAATCCAAATGACTTAAACTAAAACATCATAGTGTTGTCTGTAGGGCACAAACACTAACACCTTTAACATTTGGATGGTGCTAGTTACTTATCATTTAGGTGCACAGTATTAAATGTTAGATATATTTGATAATGTCATGTATAATATGATTTATGTTTAGTTTTCAGATCTTACCTCACAGGACAAATCAGTACTAAACTGGAAATCAGCACTTATACTGAAGACAAAACTTAAGATATCAGAACTTAAGTTATCAGAACTTAAGTTATCAGAAGATATTTATCAGGAGATAATATTAGGACTTAAGATGATTTCAGATAAGGCAGGCGGCTGATTGATAGGAAAGAAGATCGAGACTAAGACATAAAGAAATATGCATGAAGAAGGAATTCTATGAAGAATAGAATACTTGGAAGAAAAGATAACTAGTTGATATATTTTAGGAAGCAGAATTATATTCCATATCAATTAGAATATTATCCTGTAACTGTGTAGTATATAAACACAGGCATAGGGTTTACACTATAAGTGTTATCATTATCGAAGTTGTTATTCTTTGTAACCCTAGCAGCTCTCGTGATAATTTGTTCATCACTGAGAGAGGACAGTTCAATATTGTAACAAAGTTTATTGTGTTGAATAAAATATGTTTTTTGTTACTTGAGTTCTTATATTCGATTTGATTGTGGTAAACACTGTATTCAACCCCCTTCTACAGCGTGTATGAACTAACAAGTGGTATCAGAGCCATCTGTTAACACACAAACAGTTTAAGATCCAAAAGCAATCATGTCTGAAGAAGAAACTCCAACCAAGCCCACCAAAACTAAAGAACCTCCAAAAACCATAACCCATAGTCGATATGAGACTATAAGAGTTCCCATGTTGAAACCTTCTGAGTATTCCATATGGAAAGTGAAGATGGCTATGTTTCTGGAAGCTACAGATCCAGAATATCTTAACAGGATTAATGAAGGACCACATATGCCAACCAAACTCTCTGTGGAAGTTGCAGGTCAGCCCGCAAAGTCTGTACCAAAGGAGAAAAGTGATTACACTGCTAAAGATATCTCATCGATTACGAAGGATGCAAAGGTAAGACACTTGCTACATAGTGCCATTGATAATGTCATGTCAAACAGGGTAATTCAATGCAAGACTTCAAAATAGATATGGGATGCTTTGGAAACAAGGTGTCAGGGAACTGATTCAATCAAGAAGAACAGGAAGACTATACTCACTCAAGAGTATGAGCACTTTGACTCAAAGCCTGATGAGTCATTAACTGATTTATATGACAGATTTGTCAAACTCTTGAATGATTTGTCACTAGTTGACAAATAGTATGATATTGAAGATTTAAATCTTAAATTCCTGTTAGCTCTTCCTGAAAGATGGGATTTGAAGGCCACAATAATAAGAGAAAACTATAATCCTTATGAAACAACTCTTGATGAAATTTATGGGATGTTCAAGACTCATGAACTTGAGATGGAACAAAGAAGCAAGAGGAATGGAAGAAAGTCAAGGACAGTTGCTTTTGTGGCTGAGGAGGAAAGTCCCAAAGTTGCTGCTTTAAAGAAAGGCAAGGGAAAGGCTCTCATCACAAAGTCCGATACTAAGTCATCAAGTTCTGATAGTGATGATGACTCAGAAACTGAAAGTATACCTGAGATGGACCCTGATGAGGAGATGATGAAGCTGTGTGCTCTTATGGTGAAAGGAATCACAAAGATTGCATACAGGAAATTCAGGAGAGGAAAGAAGTTTTCCAGGAAAGGTGCAAGTTCTGATAAGAAAGGTTTCAGAAAATCTGAAGGCAAAAGAGGAAAGTCTGAAAGAGGAGATTACTCAAATGTTAAATGCTACAACTGTGGTGGGAAAGGCCACATATCTCCTGATTGCAGAAAAGGGAAAAGTGACAAAGGCAAGGCTCTTGTCACAAAGAAGAAAAGCTGGTCAGATGCTTCAGATTCTGAGGATGAGGAAAATTATGCCTTGATGGAAAATGCTGATAGCAGTTCTGATACTGCTGACTTAAAGGCAACTTAAACTACTTATGCCTTTCATACTGATGATATTACTGAGTTGAGAAGATATCTTAAAACCATGTTCATTAGTTATAAAGATCAAACTTTAACATGTGAAAAATTAACTTCTGAAAATCTTGCTTATAAAAAGAGGAATGATTATTTAGAAAAAGAGTTAGTCATGTTCCATCAAACTCAGAAAGATAGAGATGATGCATTTTATGTTAGGGATGAAGTGCTAAAAATGAATGAATCTCTAAAAACTGAGTTAGAAAAGGAAAGAGAGATTATCAGGACTTGGAATAACTCTGGTAAAGCAACTCAGGATATTCTTAGTAGTGGAAACTAGAAAGAGGGCTTAGGTTATGGAGATGATAAGAACAATAAGGAAACTGTAGAAACTGAGCCTATAGTTTTTAAACAAAAACCAAAGGTAAATCCTGTTAAGTTTGTAACTGCGAAGTCTGATATTGAGAAATCAGAAGTTAAGGAGAAAGTAACTTCTGACAAACCTAAACAGGATAAGCCAACTGAAGTTAACATAGGCTTCATGACAAAGAAGCAGCTTAAACATAAGCTGAAAGATGTTAAGAATGTAAACAAGGTAAAGCCAACTAGGAAAAATAGGAATGGAAAGGAAGGTGTGAACAAAAGTAACAATTATAAGCCTGTTCCTAATGCTCCTAGAAAAACATGTCAGAACTGTGGAAACTCTAACCATCTGGCTTCTTTTTGCAGGAAGAATAAGAACATAAACTCCTTACCTTCAAAATCAGGAGTTAAGAGTTAGTCTGTTAGATATAAGCCACAAAATCCTTATTTTCATTGTGGTAGTTTATGGCATTCCATTTATACTTGTAAGGAATATCATAGTTTGTACTATGATTATTATCAAATAAAACCTTCTGTAAAGAAAGTTAACATTATTCCTTCTAGTGTAAGTTCTGATGCAAAGTCTGATATTGCAAATTCTGATAAGAAAACTGTTAACATAAACTCTGATGCTAAATCCGCTACAAATGTTAACAAACTTAAAAAGGCCAAAGGATCCAAGCAAGTCTGGGTCCTTAAAACTAATCATTAGTGGTCTTTGTGATTGCAGGGCAACAGAAAAAACATCCTAGTTCTGGACAGTGGATGTTCAGGACATATGACTGGAAATAAAGCCATGCTATCAGACTTTGTGGAGAAAGCTGGCCCAGGTGTTTCTTATGGAGATGGAAACATTGGAAAAACTCTGGGATATGGCAATATCAATCTTGGGAATGTCATCATTGAAAAAGTAGCTCTGGTCTCAGGACATAAACACAATCTGCTGAGTGTGAGTCAAATCTGTGACAGAGGTTATCATGTGGATTTCTTTCAAGAACACTGTGAAGTTGTAAGCAAATCTACAGGCAAAGTTGTTCTGAAAGGATACAGGCATGATAACATTTATGAAGCCAAGCTTTCAACAAGTACTGATGATTCTGCATTCTGTCTGTTAAGTAGAGCATCAATTGAAGAAAGCTGGGATTAGCACAAGAAACTCTCTCATTTAAATTTTAACAATATAAATGAACTAGTCAAGAAAGATCTTGTGAGAGGACTACCAAAATCAGTATTTTCTCCTGATGGCCTTTGTGATTCATGTCAGAAGGCAAAACAAAGAAAATCTTCATTCAAGAGCAAGACTGAATCATCAATTCTTGAGCCTTATCACCTACAACATGTTGATCTATTTGGTCCAATTAATGTCATGTCTATTGCAAAGAAGAAATATGCTATGGTCATAGTGGATGAGTTCACCAGATATACATGGGTGTATTTCTTGCACATAAAAATTGAAACTGCATCTATCTTGATTGATCATGTCAAGCAACTGGATAAATTGGTCAAAGATTATGTGAAGATCATAAGAAGTGATAATGGCACTGAGTTCAAGAATTTGATCATGGAAGAGTTTTGCAAAAACCATGGAATAAAGCAGGAATTTTCTGCTCCTGGAACTCCACAACAAAATGGAGTTGTTGAAATAAAGAATGGAACTCTTATTGAAGCTGCATGAACTATGCTTGATGAAGCAAAGTTACCAACCTACTTTTGGGCTGAAGCTGTGCAGACTGCTTGTTTTACTCAGAATGCAACACTTATCAACAAGCATGGAAAAACACCATATGAGATGGTGAAGAAAAAGAAGCCAAATCTGAAGTATTTTCTTAAGACTCATCCTGAACAACTATCCAAATTTGATCTAAAAGATGATGAAGAAATTTTTGTTGGATATCCACTTTCTACAAAAGCCTTCAGAGTCTACAATTTAAGAACAAGGGTTTTCATGGAATCTATCAATGTCTCTTTTGATGATAAGAAGATTACTGGACTTGAAGATTTCAATGATCATGATCAGCTTAGATTCGAAAATGAAGTTTTAAATTCTGATTCTGTAAATCCTGAAAGTCTAAATCCTAATACTGTAAACTCTGATGGATTAAACTCTGATGTTATTGAAACTGTGGTGACTATGCCTAAGGAAAATGCACATGTGCAGGGGGAGCATACTGAAGATCCAACCACATCTCAAGAAGCATCAGAATCTACAACAGGCTCTTCAAGTTCTGATTCGTCAAGTTCTGATGGGCCAAATTCTGATAATTCTGGAAACTCATGTTCTGATATTTCTGGAAACTCAAATTCTGAAGGATCCAACTCAGAGAGCATAATTTGAGGGGGAGCATTAGAAAATGTTGATGGAGACAACATGGATCATGGGGGAGCATCCAGTTCTAGAGAGAACCTTCCATCTGCAAGGAAGTGGACTAAAGCACATACACCTAACTTAATTATTGGAAATCATGATGCAGGTGTCAGAACTAGAACAGCTACATCAAATGAATGTCTCTATCATTCTTTTCTTTCTCAGACTAAACCAAATAAAGTGGAATAAGCTCTTCAAGATGCTGATTGTGTGCAAGCAATGCAAGAAGAGTTAAATGAATTTGAAAGAAATAAAGTCTGGACCCTAGTGCCAAGACCAAAAAACAGGTCTGTTATTGGTACAAAGTGGGTGTTCAGAAACAAAACTGACAGTGATGGCATAATTACAAGGAACAAAGCAAGGCTGGTTGCAAAAGGATACTCTCAACAGGAGGGAATTGATTATGATGAAACATTTGCACCAGTTGCTAGATTGGAAGCCATAAGGATATTTGTGGCTTATGCTGCAAAAAGTTTAAAGTCTTTCAAATGGATGTGAAAAGTGCTTTTCTCAATGGAGAATTGGAAGAAGAGGTATATGTTGAACAACCTCCAGGCTTTGTAGATCCCAAATTTCCCAATCATGTCTACAGGCTTGATAAAGCACTTTATGGCCTTAAGCAAGCTCCAAGAGCATGGTATGAGACTTTAGCTCAGTTTCTTCTGGAGAGTGGATTTAACAGAGGGACTATTGACAAAACACTATTCTACCTCAACCATGGAAATGACTTACTTTTGGTGCAAATATATGTTGATGATATTATTTTTAGTTCTACAAATGACAGACTTTGTAAGAAGTTTGTCAAGCTGATGCAGTCAAAATATCAAATGAGTATGATGGGAGAACTTAACTATATTATGGGCCTTCAAGTCAAGAAAAATGAAGAAGGAACTTATATTTGTCAATCTAAGTACACCATAAATTTGTTGAAGAAATTTGGAATGCAAGATTGTTCAAGTGCATCCACTCCTATGGCCACTGCAACAAAGTTGGATAAGGATACCGGTAAATCAGTAGATATTACTCATTACAGAGGTATGATTAGTTCACTACTCTATCTAACTGCAAGTAGACCTGATATCATGTATGCTACATGTCTATGTGCAAGATTTCAAGCAGATCCAAGAGAACCTCACTTAACAGCTGTGAAAAGAATTTTCAAGTACCTTAAGGGTACAGCTGATCTGGGATTGTGGTATCCTAGAGAATCAGACTTTAAGCTAATAGGTTACTCAGATGCAGATTTTGCAGGATGCAAAATTGACAGGAAAAGCACAAGTGGAAGCTTCCAATTTCTTGGAGGCAGATTGGTTTCTTGGTTTAGCAAGAAACATAAGTCAATTTCCACATCAACTGCAGAAGCAGAATACATTACTGTAGGAAGCTGTTATGCACAGATTCTTTTGATGAAGAATCAGTTACTGGATTATGGGTTAGAATTTTCTAAAATCCCTATTTACTGTGATAATCAAAGTGCTATTGCTATGACAGGTAATCCAGTTCAACACTCAATAACAAAGCACATCAGCATTAGGTACCACTTTATACGGGAACATGTGGATGAAGGTACAGTGAAAATGCATTTTGTTCCAACAGATCAACAACTAGCAGATATCTTTACAAAACCACTGTGTGAAGCTACTTTTACAAGATTGGTAAATGAACTTGGAATGGTTTCAGGTTCTTTCTCTAAAACTGCTTAGTTTATGTTCTGATACATCAGACTTTATGATTAGTATTTACAGATATTACTGTCTTTGTGTATTTCGTGCTTAAATTGAAAATTACTTAAGTGCTGATTGTTGTCTGATGTGAATTCTAAACTCTGATATTGATATAAATGTTTCTGTGACTATTCAATCCAATGAGGATAACTGTGCCAGATACTGACCTAGTAGTCTTTAATATACTAAAGATCCCATGTTTGAAGTAATTGTTTATGTGGAAATCTTTTAACACAAGCAAATTCTGATATTGAGCTTAGTTAAGTTTACTTTGTGTATCTTATTATTAAGTCAAAAACTAGAATAATGCTTCTTATCTGTTAAGTTCTGATGTTAGCAAATCTGGTGGATGTACTAAGTGCTGATAAGCCTCACTTATCAAAAGAAAAAGAAAAGAAAAATAAATAAAAATCAGGTACTCCTTTGAGATCTAGAGTAAAAATGTGGAAGGGAAGACCCAAGTGCATTGATGGTATTAAGTAATATGCATTAGAAAAGCAAAATAAAATTTTCTTGGTGACTTTTCACACTCTATGATTACTGGAGAAATACTCTGGTAACAGCATAAATTCTGATAAGCAGTCGTGACTCACTAACACTGAGAAGCCACTCTAAAATGGAATTTCAAAAGATGCATAAAATGAGCATAAAACAGTTGAGGTGGACTCATACATGAACTCATTCTAAAGTAGACTTAGAATAATGACAGATTTTAAGTAAAATTCTTAGTTATGCCTTATTTCTAAGATGTACTGAAGTGAATCAGACTTTACTCTTTGTCTGATATTTAGCTTAATGCACACACATACACTCCATATGAATGATGAAAATTACTGTGGTGATAAATGTTATTTTAGATGAACAGTTTATGTGTTAGATTGCATAAATTCTGAGGACAAGTTCTGATGGAAGTTCTGATGATTAAATTCTGGTGAAACCATATCAGTATTTATGTGAAGAATTGTTAGGTCACACACACTGTAGAGGGGGTGAATACAGTGTAAAGTATAATCAAATCGAACTTTAATATCTCAAGTAACAGAAAACAAACTTTATTGAAACAATAAACTCTGTTACAGTATGGAACTGTTACCTCTCAGTGATGAACAAATATCACGAGAGCTGCTAGGGTTACTACGAATAATCTTCTCGAATATGATAACACTTATAGTGTAAACCCTATGCTCGTGTTTATATACTACACAGTTACAAGATAATCGCTAATTGATATGGAATATAATTCTGCTTCCTAAAATATATCAATCAAATATCTTTTCTTCCAACTATTCTATTCTTTATAGAATTCCTTCTTTATGCATATCTCTTCTTATGTTTATCTCGATCTTCTTTCCTTTAATCAGCTACTGTCCTTATCTGAACGTCCTTCAGCACTTAAGTTCTGATATCCATCTTCTGATGATTATCTCCTGATAATATAAGTACTGATATCCTTAAGTCCTGACTTCCAGTAAGTACTGATTTATCCTGTTTAAGTAAGATCTGAAAACTAAACATAAATCATATTAGCCATGACATTATCAAATATATCTAACAAGAATTACAGGAATACACATTCACTTTTCGAGTTAAGGAGCCATATTCTGATGACTTTTAAATCCTGATAATAATCAAGTTCTGATGGTGATGTGGCAATATTTATTTACTTGGTTTATTTTTGGTCATTACCTGAACGATAATATTTTTACAGAATATTGGTTAATTTGAGATAAAATAGTCATAATCATTATGGGTTAGTGGTTAACGTGTATGTCCTGAAAAACTGCATGTGCACGGTAATTATTGCTTATTTTATGTGCCCATTAACTCTTATTCTAACCGTTTACTGACTGTTCACATGGTGCCAGGTGTAAAGTGCATCCCATGCTTAAAAAATATGACTGTTGAGTGGAGAGAGTATATATATGAGAGATAAAAGATTTTCTAATCTTTTACTTACTTTTCTATTGTAAATCTTTTTTTCTTTCTCTCTCTCTCTCTTTTATTTTCTGAAGTTGTTTTTCTCCCAGGACTTTTTACAAACACTTTACAAACATACTCTTACTCACTTAATTTCTTACAGAAATGGCACCAAAAGATGTAATTTTTGATGGAGCTAAGTTTGTTCCTAATAACTTCTCCGCTATTCTTAGCAAGTCAGAAGCCCCATCAGAACTTCATTTCATTCAGGACTTTCTTGCTAGTTCTGATATTGGGTATGCTCTGACCGAACCTGATGTAGTCTCTGGTACTCAAGTACTGGAGTTCTGGAGAAGCGGAGTATATGATGATGGTGGTGCTCAAGGGTCCCCAAGTATTATTTTTTCATCAGGGGAGGATGAACATGTCATGACATTGGCTACGGTTTGACAAGCACTGCAGCTACCTAAGAACTGTGTTTATTCTACTGTTGAAGAGCCAGTTCTTCAAAACATGATGGCCAATCTGGGGTATGAGAGGATATTGGCAAAGCTGGGTCAGTTGAAGAGATCTTACATAAGGAGGGAATGGAGTTTCTTCTTTGAATGCATAACCAAGGCTTTTGCAAACAAATGTTCTAATTTCGATGCAATCCCCATATTCAGCCAACAAATCGGGTATGCTCTCATAAATCAAATTGATTTTGATTATGCAAGTGTTGTCTTAGGTTTTATTGGGGATAGAATGATAGAAGACAGAAATATTGTTTACTTTGCTAGATTCTGTCAACTTATCTATAGTTTTTGTTGTGATGAAAAGCCTCAATCAGCTAGTGAATTAATTTCATCATTCAGACTAGCTAAAAGAGCTTTTAATGACTTATTATCTACTAATATAAGAAGGCTGTGTTACGACCCCTCCTAGTTCCTTTATCTGTCAAACAAGCCTTAATAACCTACAATCTAGTTAAATACACTGAACTATATCTTGATGTCCAACCATTAGAACCTCATCCATCAACACCTACCACCTCTATACAAACACCTCAAACTTCTCAACCTCAACCTTCAGATCCTACAGTGAAGCCTTCATCTTCCAAACCCAAGAGGACTAAGAAAGTACCTCAGCCTCAACCAAAGAGAACGAGAATTATTTTGCGAGATGAATTAGATGCTGAGGAACAGGTTCCCATATCAGAACCTGTTGTTGTAGATGCTGAGAATGTTACTTTTCAGAAAGATACTGTAATTGGGAGTTCTAGGACCCTCAAAAGGCTTAGAAAGTTAAGTTCTGATGATAAAGCTCCTACAGTGTCTCCACCTTTGAAGAAGTTAAATAAACAGATAGCTCACAGGGACATAGTTGAGTCAGATTCAGAGGATGTAGTGGAAGCATCTATGGAAGGGGATCAGGAATCTCTGATCTCAAAAGAACCAATTATTATTGAATTACTTCCTTCTGCACAATAAGAAACTGCTCAACACAAAATTCATACACCTCCTATGTCACCTATAGTTGATCCAGTACATACTGAAGAACTAGGTACAAGTGCTGAAATTGATATTCATAACTTGATTGTGCATGAGGTTTTGTACTTGGAAGCTCCACCAATTTAACTCACTCCACCAACAACATCAATTTTGGATGTTGATCAGAACCTGGCTGCATATTAGAATTTAGAGGATGATGTTGAAGCCTCTATAGCCTCACATACTGCTATTTTATCAGAGGATGCCGATATTGCAGGATCTATAAGTTCTGATGCTGCCAATGAAGAAACTACCGGTGAAGCTGCTTTTAATTTAGATGCTGATGCAGCTAGTTTATCAGGACATGCACCTCAACAAACAGTTAATAAAGCTGATTTAATCAAGAAGTTTGTTGCAGGGGAAAAACCAGTACCTTGGAGTGAAACTCCTAGAGGAAAGGAGTGGACTAAAGAATGTAACACAGTTAGTTTTGTTCCTTCTGAAAAGATTCTTGCTGAGCATCTGGAAAAAGCTGATGAAATGTTGTTAAATGAAGATTTCAAGGCACAACTGAGAGTTACTGCATTGAGTACTAGGCACCCTCAGGGTCAACACTCAACAACTCATGCTAAGGTGAATAAAATTCAAGAAACCTTGATCCAGCAAGATATGAATGTGAAACTTGAAAAGAACAGATTTTTCAAACCAGCCTTTGACAGAACTGCCTACATTGAGAAAACTCAGGAGAAGCAACAAACTCAAATTGAAGAAATTCTGAAGAATCAAGCTTCTCACCAAAATCAACTCAATGAGATCCAATCCTCAGTGGAATTGCTTGTCTCTCTTCTTTTACCTGCTGATGCCAAAAAGGGGAGAAAGTGATTAAGTCCAAATGCAAATCTATTCAGACACTGAAGGGAAAGGATGATGGAAATGATGACCAGGGAAACTCTAACAAGGGTAGAAGTCAAGGTCAAGGCAAAGGATTTTCATCAAGTAAAGCTAGAATTACAAGTCAAGGAACAAGTTCTGATACTGGGAGAAGAATAAGTTCTGATACTGGTAAAAGGATAAGTTCTGGTTAACATCTGGAACTTGATGAAGAAATTTCAAAGGAGTTATTTCTTAAAGAAAATCCAGGAATGTACTTTGAGAGTCTAAAGGAAGAAGAAGCTAGACTCAAAGCACAAGGTGTCAAGAAAAAATCTAAAGCTTCTGTTGTTGAAAAGAAATTTCCAAAACCTAGGGGTATTGTGATAAAGGAAAGAACAAATTCTGAGGCAACAAAAGCCAAATCACAAGTGAATATTAATCCAAGGTCCAAGGGCAAAGAAAAAGTTGATGAACCTGTAAAGGTTTATATTCCAGTCATGGATGAAGAAATAACTGATGATGAAAAAGATGTTAATCTTACTCTGATGCATAAGAAGATTTTTCAAACAACCTCTGACATGGCTCATGTTGTTCAGATTCAAGATATAGTAAGTTCTGATATGACAGTGAAACGAGCAACCTCTGACATAGCTCAAGTTGTCTTGATATCAGAAGATAAGGAAAAGGAAACCTCTGACATTTCTCATATTAAACCTTCAAAGATACTCCTACCAGGATTCACCAAAGCTAAACAGGCTCAACCTTTGAAGACTGCAACAAGTGGTTTTGAAGCAAGAGTTGTTACAAGAAAGGAAGCAAGAGATAAATCTGGATTGGGTAGTTCTGATGAAAGAAGAGTACATAACACTACCAATGATCCAACTTCCTTAAGTGAACCAGGTGTTGGAACAACTCCTGAAAGATTGGATCGACTTGAATCTGTACAAATGGTTTACCATACCTTTTTGAAAGAACATATCTTGTTATATTTTATGACAGATGGAAGGGTATACCAGATTAGGCAGAATGCTATACCACTGAAGTATTTTGAAGAACTGGAACATGTCTATTCCTACTTCAAGTGAAAGACAGATTAACAGATAGTGCTACAGGTTATTTAAAGTCTCAAATTTAAAGACAGAAGAAGCTTTATTCTGTAAAGTCTGACAGCACATACTGTCCCAAGTACAGAGATCACAAAGGTAATATTATCGAAATGAAGCCTAACTTTACTAAGATTATAACTACTTTTCTGGGTTATAAGGCTGTGGAATTCAATCTAGAGTCTGACAAAGCATATCTGATCAGACTAGATCAGGAGATAAGAAAAGCTAAGATAAATTATCTCAGAACAGCTATTTTTCAAATTGGTGAAGATACAGCTGAATTGATAAATGCTAAAAGGAGGATGGTTAATGAACTTGAATATGCTGAGAGATATTTGTTGAAGAACTATCTCAGAACAACTCTTGATATCAAAGAGATCAGAAATTAAAGCCAAGTCAAAGATCTACAACTGCTTAAATTCTAAAGTGTATACAGACTGAAGCTGTTATCAAACCTTAAGATGGTAAAGCTAAAAGGACTTTAAGTTGTAGTTATCTAGTCAAATTCTCATGCATTTGTACTTAATGTTTTTTGACATCATCAAATATCTGTTGAACTTGTATATTATGCTAATTTACAAGTTGGGGGAGATTGTTAGATATATTTGATAATGTCATGTGTAATATGATTTGTGTTTAGTTTTCAGATCTTACCTAACAAGACAAATCAGTACTTAACTGGAAATCAACACTTATACTGAAGACAGAACTTAAGATATCAAAACTTAAGTTATCAGAACTTAAGTTATCAGAAGATATTTATCAGGAGATAATATCAGGACTTAAGATGACTTTCAGATAAGGCAGGCGGCTGATTGATAGGAAAGAAGATCGAGACTAAGACAGAAAGAAATATGATAGAAGAAGGAATTTTATGAAGAATAGAATACTTGGAAGAAAAGATAACTAGTTGATATATTTTAGGAAGAAGAATTATATTCCATATCAATTAGAATATTATCTTGTAACTGTGTAGTATATAAACACAGGCATAGGGTTTACACTATAAGTGTTATCATTATCGAAGTTGTTATTCTTTGTAACCCTAGCAGCTCTCGTGATAATTTGTTCATCACTGAGAGAGGACAGTTCCATATTGTAACAGAGTTTATTGTGTTGAATAAAATCTGTTTTCTATTACTTGAGTTCTTATTTTTGATTTGATTGTAGTAAACACTGTATTCAACCCCCTTCTACAGTGTGTGTGACCTAACATTAAATCTTCCTAGCAAAAGAGCTGGCTCATCGTTGTCAAGTCTGGCCATGTTTACTTCTTCCTTTGTTTCTCTACTTCGCCCCGGTTTTCGACATTCTACATCAAAATGGCCATATGCATAGCAGTTATAGCACTTCAAATTACTCATATCTCATCCTCCAAGAATTTTGAAATTTGATGATGGTCCATCTGAATTGATTTTGTTAGGCTTTTTCAGCCAATCTTCACGAGTAAGTAATAGTTTACCCTCGCTACGTTCAGGCTTATGCCACTCTTCTTCTATTAGCATAAGTTGTCCTTTGTTGGATTCATTTTTTCCATTTCCTTTCACTCTTTCCTCGTGTGCCTTCAAGGAGCCTACTGTTTCTTCTACTGTCAAAGTATCCAGATCTCCAAACTATTCTAAGGTCGAAATAATCTAGAGAAACTTGGGTGGCACTGCATGCAGTAACTTTTTGACCACATAGGATTCCTTCATATCTTCGCCTGGAGCTCCTATGTTCGTCACAAGCCCATTCAACCTTATATAGAAGTCGCCTAACAATTTATGTCTTTCATGCTTAAAGATTCAAATTCAGTTCAAAATGTTTGAATCTTTTCCTTTTTCATGTGGTCTGCCCCTTGACACATGGTTTTTAAAGCCCCTCACGTTCCCGTTGATGTTCCTTTCTCTTCTATTGAGAGCATCATATCTTCTGGTAGACCCTGATAGAACATGGCCAGCACAACCTTGTCTATTTTATCTTCAACAGCCGCTATCGGATCACTCTGATCTATTGTCATCCAAACTTCTTGTGTGTGCATATATATTTTCATCTTCGGTGCCCAAATTGTGTAGTTGTTCTTTTTCAATGTTAGATAGCTTAATCCTATTGATCCTCCTCCTTTGGCTTTTGTTGATGTCCATCACAGATTCCTCTGGCTTTCATTGAGATATTTAAAGCTCTGATACCAATTCTTGTTAATAAGTACTAAGTATATATTAATTGTATGATATAAAAATGGTAAAACATGGGATTTGGTTTTCGAAATGCTTGGTTCAAATATTTGAAAATAATTCAGTCTAAATAAATACATACACAAACTGAAATACTAAAAACTAGGACACGATCAACAACATGTTTCCTACACTAACTCAACTACTCTTGACTAGTTCTAACTCTTATAAAATCGTTACTGATAGACACCATGGCTAAGTCCTAGACAGTGAACTAGACGTTTCCAACTTTATTCAAATATAAAATAACACAAGTTTATGATTAAACCAACACTCTTTTGGTGAGGACTGTTTATGGCTTTCATGTGCACTTTTTGATGAAACCATTTGAGTAGGACCACATTCAACCCTTGAAGCCATTATTGAGAATTAGGTTTTTTGTTCTCCAATACGGTTTAAAATGCCCTGAGAAAGGAGTTCCCAGCAACATCTGAAGAGTTAAGGGAAAAATCGCCATTTATATGCATAACAAACAGATAGAGAGGAGAGGAGGAAGAGCAATGCTATAGTTATAACCAACCAGATGAGAAAACTCATCGTAGTTCATGGAGCGGGAATGTTCATAGTTATGAGAACCCATCAAAACTAACTGAAACCACACATATCTAGGAGATAAAGTTGAGAGGAACTCAAAAGTACAATAAAAGGCGTGAGCTGAAGGAGAGATCGAAGAAAAAAGATGAAGGTAGCCTGAACAAGTGTAATGGTGCTAAGTTGTTAGACTGGAAAATAAAGTTTTAACAAGAAGTTCGACCATCTTTATGTAAAACTCATTTTTTGGTAATGATTTAACTTAACTGTCCTTTAGCGACTAATTATATTGTATCGATCAAGCTTTCAAAGGGTTTCAAACTGAACAAGATAACAACCACTACGCCATAGATTGGATTCTGCAACCTTTCACACTAGGGTTGCAAACAAAAGTGTAATAATAGCCTTCTAAACCCATGTCTATCGCAACCCCCATTTTTTGATGTTGCGGTATAGTCAAAATGTGTTACCAAAATGACATAGATGATTAAAGATGATTTTTTAATTTAACTAATTAATAATTATTACATAGAAATGATATAATAATTGAAATTAGAAGTTAATAATATTAGCTACGTGATTTATAAAATTTATCAAATCATTATATATATGTATATTATATATCATTTTAAAATATTTATATATTATTTTTAATAATCTTGTAATTAAATATTTGAAATAATATTAATTAAAAAAAGAGTAATTAATAATTTAAATTTGAGAAAAAACAAGTTGGGTTGGGCTGTGTTTTTATGAATAGTGAAATGGGGATGGGCTGATAGTGAAATGGACTGGGCTGGGATTAAAATTGTGGGCGAGAGTTCAATTTTTGGACAAGCGGGGAGTTGAAATTGGTTATTGCCGGTTTTCAGAAAAATTTCACAAAACAGAAACACACTTCACTCAGCAAAATAAACACACTTCACTTCATCTCTCACAAATCACAGTCTCTCACAAATCTCACAACTCTCGCACTCTCTCACAAATCTCGCACTCTCTCACAAATCTCACAAATCATACACTTCGTTCATCTCTGGATTCATTTGGAGTTCGATTACGGCATGGATTTGGGCTTTTTCGGGGTTTGATTACTAGGGTTCCAGTTTGGGGATTCTACAATTGGAGTTGAAGTTTGGGGGTTTCGATCGATTTGAACTACTGCATTCTTATTTCATCAGGTATTATTCATAAATCGAGCTTTTATTTTTATTTCAAATTAGGGTTTCGAGTTGTGTTTATTGAAGCAGAAGCGTGTATATTCAAGTATGTTTCCGTGTATGTTATGTGTACTGAAGTATGCATGCTCCTCTCTCTCTCTCTCTCGCTCTCTCTCTCTCTCTCGCTCTTCCTCTCTCTGTATCTCCTTCCCCTCTCTCTATATAAATGTCTGTATTTGTAGTAGTTTGCGTGTATATGAAATAATTCTCGAATATTTAAGTGAGCTCCGAGGCTACAATTTTAGTAAATACTCTTGTAATAATCACACAATCACATTTTATCTTTATACGACTGGGAGACCTTTAATAACCTGCAATATGTGAAATATAACTTGGTAAATGTCTTGAGGTATTGCACGTTATTGATGCACATTATTGAATATCGATATAAAAATCAATATATTATAATCACATACAAGACACTACATTTCCACTAAATTTAATATAAAATTTCTTTACTTGAATCACTATGGCTTAGTCTATCCAAATACACCTGTATGTAGATGAGATTATGGAATAAGGGATGTGCATTTTGCCATATTTTCCTTTTAGTATATAATTCCATCTTCATAACTTTTCCCCCTATTTCTTCATGGCTAGTCATAGTCTTAATATTCAGTTATTCTTCAGAACCATATTGCAAGGCCTATATTGAAATGCTCAATTGTATATATTTAAATGATATCGAGATAGATTGACGTGAGTACGTGATTTAGGTTACTTCTTATCGATTTAAACTAGGTTAGGCCATTGTAGAATTGTTTCCTTTTCGTCGACTTAGTTATCTTTTAATTTCTTATTGTCGTGGCAAAAAACTGTAGTGATGGAAGGCTGGATTGAACTTCCAAAGTTCAGTGAATGATATATCAGAGGGATAAGGTCTTTTTTGTGGAATGCATTTTCTAGATACTCTGTATGTGATGAAATCACATGCCCTTGTAAAAACTGTGATAATCATAGGTGGCATCGTGAGGATGTAGTTTTTGATCATCTCATCTACAGTGGTCCATCTCCACTGTTAGTGAACTGGATTTGTGAGATTTCCAAAATAGAAAATGTAAATATGGAGTTTGATGAGGGCGTATATTTCAGAGATAATTTAGGTAAAATATTGCACCGTACGCACAACTGTCAAGAAAAGGGTAGGGATTCTGGTAAATCAAATGAAACAGCTAAGAATTTTTATCGCCTTAACACAGCTTAAGAATCCACAAGATGTCAACAGTCCTCGGAAGTTAGCATGAATTAACAATCCACAAGATGTCAACAGTCCTCATAGGTCTACACAGCTAATGAACAGCCCGAAAAAGTCAACACGGTTGAATAATTATAAAGAGGTTAACAGTCATCCAAAATCAGTTGGTCAAGAGGTTCATGATGCAACTGCCAAAATTACAAGTGTGAAGAGGAAATTGGATTTAAAAAATCCACGGAATGAAGATGAAAAAGTGGGGGAAAATGATATTGAAGTAAGACTTCATTATGTTCATTTTTTTTACTGAAATAGAGTGTATTGTCATGCAATTCTTAGATTTGAATCATGTTTTATCTGCAGGACCCACCTCCACCCCCCCTACAGAGTATGAAAAAGCGCAAGCCATTAATATCACGAAAAATAATATGAGCTTAAAGCAATTAGGCTTGCCTAAACTAGTGGAAGGTGTTAGAGCTGAGACGAAAGGAAAAGGTTCAGGAAAAGACGCTATTCAATAGGAAGGCTCTGAATATGATCATAGGGATCCTGGAGCAGAGGAAAGTAAAGAAGCTGAAGATGGAGGGAAAAAAAGAAAGGTGTGTCATGTCTAGTACTGTTTCATTTTAATTGGATATTAATTATACCTGCAAATTTAATTTTATTGCATTATTGTTTTTTACATTACAGAGAAGTAAAAAAGAGCTGAATAGGAATCCTCTTGGTGGTAGACCAACAACCCGTTCACGGGTGAATGGTACAACTGCCCCAGAGAAAGATGCATCAACCGAGGCACCACATGCTTCAGTTCCGGTGGAGCCTGCTAAACAAATCTAGTTTCCATAAATTAAGGGGGTAGGAACAATGGTGGCTTATGTAGCTATGCGGAAGCGTCAAGAGAAACAAAATGCTAAGAAAAATATAGAAATTGGTAATGGAAGTGGAACCGTAAATGAGTGTGTTGATGGAAATGATGCATTTCCTGATCATGGAGAAGAATGCGAACAAGGTTAGCATCTTTAGTTTCACAGTTATCGTTCTTTCTAGTGTGTACTTGAATTATGTATGAAATGATTTGGTATTAATTGTCTATCTTTCATACGTATACTTGAGAATTACAGTTGAAGTTCCTAAAAAGAAAAGAGGGCCAACAATTATGAATAAAGTTCATACAAGGCCCTTTGACAAAAGAATTGTCCTCATCATGAATAAAGAATTCCAACCTATATTATACAATGACAAAGTTGTGTATGAATTTGGTCAATTTCTTCGGACATTGAAGAAATTTGTGCCACTTACCTATAAATCTTGGAAAGATGTTCCTGAAAATTTAAAGGCCACTTTGCTGAATTATGTCAAGGTATTCTAAACTGCAATTTTTTCAATTTCCTTTCTTATATTAAAATGTTGATCGTAGTAAGAATTTGCAAGTGTAAAATGTTGGTCGTAGTAGGAAATTTGTATTTAATTGATTTTTCTCAATTTCCTTGCTTCTGAACTGAAATTTAAATAATTATTTTATGATTTGTATGTAAGCAACGATACGTATTTCCTGATGAGTTGGAAGCCTGGGTGTTGAAGTCAATTAATATCGATTGGAAAGGGTACAAGAGTCGTACCAAGATGAAACATTTTACTGCATATGACACCGATGAGGAGAGGTTAGCAAACAGGCCTGCTGAAATTCCACTCGAGGAATTCAAACTGTTGTTGCAGTATTGGGGAGATAAAGAAATTCAGGTATACCTTTCTATAGCCCAATATGGTCTCTTTTGTGCATTTAGTTACACTGAAATATTTTCATCATTTTTTCTGTATACCATGGCCCAGAAAAATGCTAAGAATCGGCATAGATATGTGGACCACACACTGCTAGTACTAAATTATTTTCACAACTTCGACATCAGATGGTATGTTCTTGACCGTTCACAAAGAAAAATTTGAATTATTTTTACTTGCCTTCTTTACTGTTCTGACAAGAGATATTTGATTTAATGGCATATATTGGATTATTATGTAATAAAAGAGACAGTGTTAAAATTTTAGTCTACAATTTTTATTTCAAAATTTCTTTATCTAAAGAAATTTAGATAAAGGGTTTTTAGATAAATGTTTTTTTATTTCATTTCTTTATTTAAAAATCAATATTGGTTTGAGTAATTTTCATGAATTTAAATTTGCATCTAGGCCAAGGATTCAGATGCAACAGTTTTTGTTAAGACTCGAAAAAGAAAAGCTGGTCGCAAGTATAAAACTGATGGAAGAGTAACTAACTTCATAATTGTAAGTTTTCTTAATTTTGTTCATCACCTGCTAGTCTTAATTATGGATTACAAATATTTTTCCGCTGCGTTTGTGTCATAAATCCCAACAATGGCATCAGAGCTACTTGCGAAATATTTTAATTCGGTTGTATGTTTATAATTTTGATATAAGTGAGCATGTATATAATTTTTGGTGCGTGTATATGACTATATATATATGATATTCATGATGTATTTTATAATCATGTGATGGTTGTATGTATCACTGTGTGAGTATATAAAATATACTTTGTTTTTATTATGGAGATTGTATACGATGCGATTTCTGAAAAAAGTTGAACATATTTGGTGTAATCTGAGTCCAGTGTCCTATTTTTGCAAACGATGTGTGTTTTCCGACTGTAATCGGGTCACTGAGCTAGACTGAAAAAGTCAGGTTCGCATCTGTAAGCCATTGGATGTTGTTACATGCCTCGAAACAACAATCTTTAGTTTTTAGAAAGTTGATTTTAATTTTCTGAATTTTGGTAAATATGTTATGTTTGATTATATAGTATGAACTATATGATATGTGATACCATGTTAAGATTATAAGTGTTTTGTTATATGTCTTGTGATATCATGGTGTATGGTTATGGCCTTAAGACCTTTTAGTTAATGGTTTTTTATTTATGGTATTGGTTTCTAAATACGACTTGCATGCCGTTTATTCTTTATAATTCGTTTATCTCGAATGTAACTCGAGTTTTTTTATGTAAGTACAGTAGTATAGGTTGTTTTAATGTAATGTACTTCAAGGAGGCGTGATCCAAGAGGAGAAGTAGCAATCGAGACAAGAATGAAGACTTGTAATTGTAATTGTATCTATATTTTCCATCATAGATTGACCTTGATCCTTTCAATAGCTTCAAAGGATCACATAGGTTAAATTCCATAACCAAGCACGTTTACATACCGCACTTTACATATTGATGTATAAATGTATGTATAGAATAGCTAATGATGCATGTTTTAATTAGATTAATCATGCATGAATGTATCTATTAGATAGTCACACATGCTATGCCTGCTAAACAAGATAAAATTTGTAATAATTCAAGATTTTAAAATTTACAAACAATTATGAGATTCTCATTTTTATGAAACACGAAATGAAACGAATCTTCTTTATTTCCTACATGGGGCGATATTGTCAACAATGGGTTCATTGAACTTGTAAGGCTGTGGGTTTTAAGCGAGACCGATGTGACTCCTCCACTAACTGGAAATCAAACCATTGACGAGTATTGATTTGAAATATTTTATTCAAGGGAAAATTGGGAATCTCTTTATGATGGGATCATGATCGTTATATTACTAACAAAAACCTAATGTTTATATTAAGTTTTTTAGATGCCTTCCAATATGTCCAACGCGTTAACCCCTAGATCGATAAGGAATGGGTTTGCCAGAGCGAAGTACTCCCATCTATCGTGAGATGGCATGTTAAAGTATATGATACTTTTTAGACCTTTGGGTTTGACTTAACTAAGTTACCATAATAGGATTGTGAACTTAGAGGCATAGAGTTTAGTGAGATTTATTGGATAAATATGAATAAATGTTGTTCCACTAAACTATCCAAGAGTTATATAGTTGATATAATTGACAAATGTTGTCTACCTTATTGAATCATGTTTTAGGAGTAAAGCCAAAGCTGAACTAAAACGCTATGAAATTTGGATCTTGGCTCACTATAAAGTATATAGGAGATATTATTTCCGAATTAATAGTTAGCGCTATTAATTTGATAAAAATAGTGGGAGATATATATTTTGAATATATATATATAATCACTTGAACATAATTTAATAAACATCTGTAGACTAATTTATCTTATGCACTTAAACATTGTAGATATCAAAATGCCAAACAATTCAAACAACTTCTCTGTGCGATCAGTCCTTGAGAAGGAAAAGCTGAATTAAACAAAGTTCCTTGACTGACAGAGGAACTTGTGGATTGTCCTCAAACAAGATCACAAGCTCTATGTAATTGATATTCCTCGCCCTGCACCTCTCCCTGAAGGAGCATCTCGTGCTCAACATAATGTTTATCAGAAATATATCGATGATGACACGGATGTTCAATGTCTCATGTTAGCGACCATGACTGCTGAACCTCGGAAACAACATGAGAATATGGATTCTTATGATATGATTTAGCACCTTAAATGTATGTTTGAAGGACAGGCTCATCAAGAGAGGTTTGATACTTTCAAATCGTTGCATGCATGTAAGTAGGGAGAATGTGATCTGGTTGGACCGCATGTTCTAAGAATGATAGGGTATATGGAGTACCTTGCCAAGTTGGGTGCCCTAATTACTATGGAGCACCGGATTGGTCTTATTTTGCAATTTTTAAACAACAGTTATTCCCAATTTGTGATGAATTACAATATAAATGAGATAGATAAGAACCCCACCGAATAGTTGGCTATGTTAAAAACTAATGAGACCAACATTCAAAAGGCGTCCCATGCTCCCATGTTGATGGTGAATAAGGGGAATGTCAAAGGAAAGGGTAAATGGAAAGGCAAGAGGAAGATGGGATCTAAATCTAATGCCAATCTGAAACCTATTCCGGCCAAGGCTTTGAAGCCTAAAGGTGGTGTTCCAAAGGTTGGTGATTGTCACTATTGCAAGAAACCAGGTCATTGGAAGAGGAACTGTCATGCTTATTTGGAGGATTTGAAGAAGAAGAAGAAGAAGGCTGCTATTGCTGCTTCTGATTCAGGTATTTATGTTATAGAAGTCAACTTGTCTACTTCTACATCTTGAGTATTAGATACTGGATGTGGTTCTCACATTTGTATAAATGTGCAGGAACTGTAGGGAAGTAGGACATTGACGAAGGGAGAAGTCGACCTACAAGTTGGCAATAGGGCAAAGGTTATTGCTTTAGCTGTAGGGACTTGTCGTTTATCGCTGCCCACTGGGCTTGTTTTAGAACTAGGTAACTATTTTTACATGCCTGTGATTTGCAGAATCATTATTTCAGTTTCTTGTTTGGATAAGAAAGGTTTTTCATTTTTGATTCAGAACAATAGTTGTTCCTTTTCATTCAATAATGTTACCATTGGGGTTGCACGTTTGTTTAATGGTTTATATGTTCTTGATTTAGATAATCATGTCTATATTATAAATAATGATAATAAACATATTAAGATGAAAGACTCAAATCAAACATACCTTTGGCTTTGTCATTTAGGTCACATAAATGAGAAACGCATTTCCAAATTCCTAATTGAAATGTGGATTTCTCCAAAATCTTGAATTGAAACGTTGATCGGTAGGAAATGTGCTAACTTTGTTAGTCTGTCAATGATTACCCAAATTGCATCATGATTCGCTCTAGTCTTTGGAAGTCCTACCACAAAATCCATTGCTAAATGTTCCCATTTCCATTCTAGAATATCCAATGGTTGTAATAATCCACTTGGGCGTTGATGTTCCGCTTTGACTCGCTGGCATGTGTAGCATATACTTATCCACTCTTTTATCTCTTTCTTCATATTTGGCCACCAAAAGTTTTCTTTCAGATCTCGGTACATTTTCGTGCTTCCTGGATGTATGGAATATTTTGAACTGTGAGCATCTCGTAGTATCTCTTCCTTCAGTTCTGACACATTGGGGATCCAGATTCTTGATGAAAAATGTTGAATTCCTTCATTATCTTTCTGAGTTTTGATTTCTTCTCCAGTTAAATTGTCATCGTCTTGACCCATCACCTCTTCTTGTCATCTTTGAATCTTTTCCAATAATTCTGGCAGAAAAGTCATTACGTGAATAGCTTCATTGGATTCATTTGGACTACGAATTTCAATTTCCAATTTCTCAAATTCCTTTGTTAATTCTTCAGATGAAGTCAACAAATTCAATCTTTCTTTCTGGTTTAGTTTATCTACCACGACGTTCGCTTTTCCTGGATGATAGCTGATTGTAACATCATAGTCCTTGATCAATTTTAGCAATCTTCGTTGTCTCATGTTAAGCTCCTTCTGCGTAAAAATATACTTTAAACTTTTATGATCCGTGTAGATTTCATATTTCTCGCGGTAAAGATAGTGTCTACAAAGTTTCAGTGTAAATATGATCGCTGCTAATTCTAGATCATGCGTAGGATATTTCTGCTCATGAGGTTGCAATGGTCTTTAAGCGTAAGCGATTACGTTAGCATGTTGCATTAACACACATCCTAGTCCGCGATAAGAAGCATCGCTGTAAATGACAAAATCTCCTTGCTCATCTGGTAACACAAGTACCGGTGCAGTTACTAACCGATTTTTCAGTTCTTGAAAACTTTCTTCACACTTGTCACCCCATATGAACTTTTCACTTTTTCGAGTCAACTTGGTCAGTGGCATAGCTATCTTTACAAAATCCTTGACGAATCTTCTGCAAAGTAGTTCCTCTCTTAAAATTTCCAAAACAATCATCAGATGCTCAGCATGCTCTTCTTCAGTCTTCGAGTAAATCAAGATGTCATCAATAAATACAATCATGAACTTATCCAAGTACCTATTGAATACCCTATTCATCAAATCCATGAATGCTGCTGGCGTATTAGTCAGATCGAATGCGATTACAAGAAATTCATAATGTCCATATCTAGTACGAAAAGCAGTCTTGGGAATATCTTCAGCTTTGATCTTTAATTGATGGTATCCCGACCTTAAATCTATCTTGAAAACTATGCGGCTCCTTTCAATTGATCAAACAAATCATCGATTCGCGGCAAAAGATATTTATTCTTAATAGTCAGCTTATTCAATTCTCAATAGTCGATGCGTAGTCACATGCTGCTGTCTTTCTTCTTCACAAACGATACCGGTGCACCCCATGGGGATACACTGGGTCTTATGATTCCCCTGTCTAGAAGATCTTGCAATTATGTCGACAATTCTTTTATTTCAATCGGTGTCATCTGATATGGAACTTTCGAAACTAGTTATGTACCTGGTGCTAAATCGATCATAAACTCGATTTCTCGGTTCGGCGGTAATCCTGGAAGTTCATCTGGAAAGACGTCAAGAAATTCACATACAATTGGAATGTTTTCTAGCTTAGGACTTCTTTTTTTCTGTATCTAACACATAAGCTATATACACTTCACATCCCTATAGTAGTAATCGTTTGGTCTGCATTACTGTCAGAAATTTCCTTTGTTGTTTCTCGCCTCTGAACATTACCATTGCATTTTCTGCTGTTTGCAATTTCACTTTCTTATTCGCGCAGTCGATCTGAGCATTATAACAAGCTAACCAATGCATTCCCAAAATAACATCAAACTCTCATAACTTGAAAGAAATCAAGTCCATAGAGAAATGATGTCCGACTATACTGATATCACACTCAGGACATACTCGATCTACAAGAACTTGGTCGTCATTCACTAATTTTATAATTAACATCTTGCCCACCCATTCAGTTTCACAACATATCTTATCAATGAATTCTTCAGAAATAAAAGATTGTGTGGCTCTAGAATCAATCAATACTTTTGCATTTACTGAGTTCACCGAAAGCATACCTGCAATCACACTAGGACTCTGCACAGCTTCCTTCATTGTCATGTTAAAAGTTCTTGCTTTGGGATGATTATATTTTGGTTGCGGAGGTAATTCCAACACTTTAGGAACACTAGTTGCCACCGCTGGTCCTCTGCAATCCTTAGCAATATGTCATTTATTTCCATACTTGAAACAAGTAACTTCTGTTCTTCCAACTGGACATTCATTGGAGTAGTGGCCTTTTTGTTTGCATCTGAAGTATGTCACATTTGCCTTGATACAGACGCCCGTATATTTCTGACCACATGTCTTGCAGTGTCGTAATGGGAGTTTGATAATTCCCTGCTGGCTGGGAGCTTGGAAACGATTACCTGCTCTCTGGTTGCCTTGTTCTGTCCTTTTGAAATTCATATTTGTCCGGGCTTGAAATCCCGGCTTCCTGCTGGAACAATTCTGAAAATTTCCTTGTCCATTTTCCTTTTGGGACCTTTCACTTTCCCCTTCAATGATCATGGCTTTCTGGACCACGACGGTGTAAGTCGTCAATTTAAAAACTGTAACTCGGCTGCGAATCCATGGTTGTAATCCCTGTTGGAATCTTTGAGCCTGTTTCTCTTCAGTATCGACCTGCTCCGGAATGAACCTAGCCAACTCAATAAACTTGGCTTCGTATTCTGCCACGGACATATTCCCTTGCTTCAGTTCCAAGAACTTGATTTCCAATTGGTTCTTCACATACCGAGGAAACTGTTTCTCTAAAAATAACTCTTTAAACCTATCCCAGGTCATAATGTCTTCACCTTCTAAGGCTTTCCTAGATTCCCACCAATAATTCGCTTCTCCTTCAGGAAATAGCTAGCAAAATCAGTCTTCTGATCATCTTCAACTTTCACAAGCGCAAATACTTTCTCCATCTCTTTCAACCAAGCCCTAGCTTTGGTAGGATCTGTTGTACACTCGAACTCTGGAGGCTTAACTGACTGAAACTACTTAAAAGTAACAACAGGAACAACTTGTGGTAACTGAGGTTCAGGACGAGGTAGCTGTTGTAACATCTGTTGTTGAAATTGTTGTTGCTACATCTGCTGCTACATCATTACCATCAGTTGTTGCATCATATGGAACATTTGGTTCATTGTGTCATTAGTTTGTCCCTCAAAGTTACTGTTACAGGTTTCAATTCGGGTTTTTCTCTTTGGTGCCATTTTCTGATAATAAAACAAGTTATTCTTTTTAATGATTTATTAAACAGTTGATAATAAATAAAAAAACAAGTTATCTGCTATTAAAAACAATAAGTTATAGAAGGAAAACAATTTTCTTAATATTTAAAACAGGAAATTTAAACAATCAATTGAAATGATTTGTAACTGGTATGAAAATGATGTTACACTGTTTTTGAATCTAAACAGAATTTTAAAATATGGAAAAACTGTAAAACAATAAAATAAATGTAAATGCTGTAAAAACTGAAATTTAAAGAGAAGTTAAAAGTTGGTTTTATATATATGACACCAGCCTGAGGTATAAGTGCTTTATACAAAAAGTCTCGGTCAGATATGTAATGGCTACTGCTGCTACAAGTCAAACTAACTACCACACACCTACATAGCTAACCATACTATATTATGCAGCATCTATCTATATATGTCACATATGATAAACTGTTGTCTATTATGCTTTGTTTCTAACATTGGTTTTTCTGCACCATTGTCTCATATAAATAACACATTGGTACCGGAAAATCGTTGTCTAAGTTACACAACAGTCCTTAAAACCCATTGTGTAAAACCAAATAAAGCACACCGGTTTATTGTGACCTAAACAACACTTGTACCAATAGATGTCACACAATGAGGATGAATACAACCATTGACTCATTGGAGCATAGGGGCACCATTTAGACAACAATTTTGAATAAGTTGAATCACCATTGTGTGAAACAGATGATACAAGGCTTTTTGGTCAACTACCAATTAACCGTTGTCTAATTTTTTGGGACAACAGTTTTTTTGGCCACCATTGTGTAACAGGTGTTGTCTGATTCAGTTTCTGGTGTAGTGTTTTATTTATGGTTTTGGTTTCTAAATACGACTTGCATTTCGTTTATTCTTTGTAATTCATTTATCTCGAATGTAACACGAGTTTTCTTAAGTAAGTACAGTAGTATAGGTTGTTTTAATGTAATGTACTTCAAGGAGGCATGATCCAAGAGGAGAAGTAGCAATCCAGAAAAGAAGAATAAAGACTTGTAATTGTAATGGTAGTTATATTATTCATCATAGATTGACATTGATCCTTTCATTAGCTTGAAAGGATCACATAGGATAAAGGCCATAACCAAGCACGTTTACATACCGCACTTTACATATTGATGTATGAATGTATGTATAGAATAGCTAATGACGCATGCTTTAATTAGATTAATCATGCATGAATTTATGTATTAGATACGTCACCCATGCCATGCCTGCTAAACAAGATAAAATCTATAATTACTCAAGATATTAAAATTTACAAACGATTATGAGATTCTCGTGTTTATGAAACACGGAATGAAATACGAATCTTCTTTATTTCTGACATGAGGAGATTTTGTTAACAACGGGTTCATTGAACTTGTAAGGCTGTGGGTTTTAAGTGAGACCAATGTAACTCCTCCACTACCTGGAAATCAAACCATTGACGAGTATTGATTTGAAGTATTTTATTCAAGGGAAAATTAGGAATCTCTTTATGATGGGATCATAATCGTTATATTACTAACAAAACCCTAATGTTTATATTAAGTTGTTTTGATGCCTTCCAATATGTCCAACGTGTTAACCCCTAGATTGATAAGGAACGGGTTCGCCGGAGCGAAGTACTCCCATCAATCGTGGGACGGCTTGTTGAAGTATATGATACTTTTTAGACCTTTGGGTTTGACTTTCTAAGTTACCACAATAGGATTGTGAACTTAGAGGCATAGAGTTTAGCGATATTTATTGGATAAATATGAATAAATGTTGTTCCACTAAACTATCCAAGAGTTATATAGTTGATATAATTGACAAATATTGTCTACTTTATTGAATCATGTTTTAGGAGTAAAGATAAAGCTGAACTAAAATGTTGTGAAATTTGGATCTTCGCTCACTAGAAAGTATATAAAAGATATTATTTCCGAATTAATAGTTAGGGCTATTAATTTGATAAAAATAGTTGGAGATATATATTTTGAATATATATAAATAATCACTTGAACATAATTTAATAATCATATGTAGAGTAATTTATCTTATGCACTTAAACATTGTAGATATCAAAATGGAAAAAAATTCAAACAACTTCTCTGTGCGATCAGTCCTTGAGAAGGATAAGCTGACATGAATATACTTCCTTGACTAGAAGAGGAACTTGAGGATTGTCCTCAAACAAGAGTGCAAGCTCTATATAATTGATATCCCTCGCCCTTCACCTCTCCCTGAAGGAGCATCATGTGCTCAATATAATGTTTATCAGAAACATATCGATGATGACACGGATATTCAATGTCTCATGTTAGCCACCATGAGTGCTGAATTTCAGAAATAATATGAGAATATAGATTCTTAAGATATGATTGAGCACCTTAAACGTATGTTTGAAGGACAGGCTTGTCAGGAGAGGTTTGATACTTTCAAATTGTTGCATGCATGTAAGCTGGGAGAACGTGATCCGGTTGGACCGCATGTTCTAAGAATGATAGGGTATATGGAGTACCTTGCCAATTTTGGTGCCCCAATTGCTATGCAGCATCAGATTGATCTTATTTTGTAATCTTTAAATAGCATATATTCTCAATTTGTGATGAATTACAATATGAATGAGATAGATAAGAACCCCACCGAATAGTTGGCTATGTTGAAAACTGCTGACACCAACGTTTAATAGGCGTCCCTTGCTCCCATGTTTATGGTAAATAATGGGAAGGCAAAGGAAAGGGTAAATGGAAAGGCAAGAGGAAGATGAGATCTAAATCTAATGCCAATCTAAAACCTGTTCCGACCAAGGCTTTGAAGCCTAAAGGTGGTGTTCCAAAGGTTGGTGATTGTCACTATTGCAAGAAACCAGGTCATTGGAAGAGGAACTATCATGCTTATTTGGAGGATCTGAAGAAGAAGAAGGCTGCTATTGATGCTTCTGATTCAGGTATTTATGTTATAGAAGTCAACTTGTTTAATTCTACATCTTGGGTATTAGATACTGGATGTGGTTCTCATATTTGTATAAATGTGTAGGAATTGTAGGGAAGTAGGACATTGACGAAGGGAGAAGTCGATTTACGAGTTGGAAATGGAGCAAAGGTTGTTGTTTTTGCTATAGGGACTTATCGTTTATCATTTCCCACTGGGCTTGTTTTAGAACTAGATAACTATTTTTACGTGTCTGCGATTTACAGAAACATTATTTCAGTTTCTTGTTTGGACAAGAAAGGTTTTTCGTTTTTGATTCAGAACAATAGTTGTTCATTTTCATTCAATAATGTTACATATGGGGTTGCACGTTTGTTTAATGGTTTATATGTTCTTGATTTAGATAATCCTGTCTATAACATAATAATGTTAATAAACATATTAAGATGAAAGACTCAAATCAAACATACCTTTGGCATTGTTGTTTAGGTCATATAAATGAGAAACGCATTTCCAAATTACATAAAGATGGTTACTTGGATAAGTTTAATTTTGAATCATACGAAGAATGCAAAATCTTGTCTTATTGCCAAAATGGCTAAAGCTCCTTTTACCGGACAAGGTGAAAGGGCCACCGAACGATTATAACTTATACATAGTGATTTATGTGGTCCAATGCGTACTATGTCAAGAGGTGGCTTTTACTAATTCATTACATTTACTGACGATTTCAGTAGATATGGATATGTGTATCTTTTGAAGAACAAATCCAATTCTTTTGAAAATTTCAAAGAATACAAGGCCGAAGTAGAAAAGCAAACAGGGGAAAGTATAAAAGTTCTACGATCAGATCGTGGAGGAGAATACTTAAGCCTCGAGTTTAAAGGTTTATTGAAGGAGTGTGGTATCGTATCACAACTTACTCCTCTTGGAACACCTCAATGTAATGGAGTTTCCGAGAGGAGAAATCGTACCTTATTGGACATGATGCGATCGATGATGAGTCTAGCAGATCTTCCAATAAGTCTCTGGGGTTATGCTCTAGAAACGGCTGCATATACACTAAACTGAGTTCCAATTAAATCGGTTCAAAAGACTCCATATGAGATATGGACTGAGAAATGTCATAGCATGTCTTTTATGAAAGTATGGGGATGCGAAGCATCTGTAAAATGCTTGGTGTCTGATAAGCTGGGACCAAAATAGGATAAATGTTATTTTGTGGGATATCCTGAAGAAACTAAAGGGTATAGTTTTTATAATCCTACCGAGAACAAAGTGTTTGTTTCTCAAACCGCTGTATTTCTTGAAAGAGAGTTACTTTCCAAGAAAATTAGTGGGAGGACTATTGATCTCGATGAAGATCGAATTGTACAAAATAACATTGAACCAGAGTTGGAAAGTGGGAAGGAAGTACATCAAGATGTTCCTGTTCGGGAAACACAGGTTGTTTGTAGATCTAGTAGGGCTGGTCATGAGCCGAAAAGATATTATGGATTTCTCTTAACTCAAGATGATGATGTAATGCTCATAGATAATGATGAGCCTCTTACCTACCAAGAAGCTATGAATAGTCCAGACTCCAAGAGATGGCTAGAGGCAATGAAATCCGAAATAGAATCCATGTATCAAAATAAAGTATGGACTTTAGTCGATCCACCTGAAGGAGTAAAACCTATAGGGTGCAAGTGGGTTTTCAAGAAGAAAACTGACATGTATGGTAAAGTACAGACCTATAAAGCGCGACTAGTGGCAAAAGATTTCAAACAAATTCATGGTATAGACTATGATGAGACCTTTTCACCAGTTGCTATAGTCAAGTCCATCAGGATTTTGCTAGCAATAGTTGCATACTACGACTATGAGATTTGGCAAATGGATGTCAAAACCACTTTCTTAAATGGGAGCCTTGAAGAGGATGTATACATGATACAGCCTGAGGAGATGGAATTGAAGCAAGCCTCAAGGAGATGGAATCGTCGTTTTGATGAGACAGTCAAAGAATTTGGCTTTATTCAAAATGAATATGAACTATGTGTTTACAAGAAGGTTGGTGGGATCTATGTGGCATTCCTAGTACTATATGTAGATGAAATATTACTAATAGGGAATGACATACCTTCTCTGCATTCTGTTAAGACTTGGTTGGGAAATAGTTTCTCGATGAAGGACTTAGGTGATGCCACCTATATATTAGGGATCAAGATCTATAGAGATAGATCAAGGAAATTAATTGGCCTAAGTCAGAGTACATAAGTTGATAAAGTATTGCATCGTTTTGGGATGTAAGAGGCAAAAAGAGGATATGTCCCAATATCTCATGGGTTATTGATCTCAAAAGACAACTGCCCTTAATTATTAGATGATAAGGGCCCTATGAATAAAGTTCCATATGCTTCAACAATTGGATTTATAATGTATGCGATGATATGTACTCGTCTTGATGTTTCATATGCCTTTAGCATGACAAGCAGATACCAGTCTAATCCAGGTGAGGGTCACCGGACAGCTTTCAAGAATATTCTTAAGTACTTGTCTTGAAGAGGACTAAAGATTCATTCTTGGTGTATGGAGGATATGAGAAGTTAAAGGGTTACATTGACGCCAGCTTCCATATAGACAGAGATGATTCAGTATTTCAGTTAGGTTTTGTGTATTCCCTTAATGGTGGTGCTGTAAGCTAGAAGAGTTCAAAGCAAGAGACACTAGCTGATTCTACAATGGAAGCTGAGTATATTGTTGCCAGTGAAGCAGCCAAGGAGGCTCTTTGGATAGGAAATTCATAACGGGACTTGGTGTTGTTCCATCGATCACAGATAAAGTTGATCTTTACTGTGATAATAATGGAGCTATCGCGCAGGCTAAAGAACCAAGGTCCCATTCCCGGGAAAAGCATATACTTAGGAGATATCACCTTCTTCGAGAGATTAAAGAAAGAGGAGATATACATATATATAAAGTGCATACTGATGATAATGTTGCAGACCCACTGACTAAGGCTTTCTCGCAGCAAAAGCACGAAGGTCATACTAGTTCCATGGGTATTAGATACATGGGTGATTGACTCTAGTGCAAGTGGGATATTGTTAGTATTTGTGCCCTAGAGATAACACTATTATATTTATATTATGAAACATTTGGATTATTAATTATTATTCTAAGGATTATTCTTTAGTAATTTATTATATTTTTATTTTCTACGATAAAATGTTAGATTAATAAATGTCCTTGGAATATGATATGTAAATCTGTATCTCTAAGTACATGACTTAGAAATGAGATTATGAGAATAGTATTGATATTACTAAAAGTCCCTAGTCAAGTATTATTGTTAAGGGATGATAATAAATAAATTGAGACTAGTGTATTTATCAACTGATGATCACATCTCATTGATCATAGGTATGGTGATACTAAATTCAAAACATAGGCACATGTAATAAATGCATGGTGCTGGATTGACTCGTTGTGAGATACTACATGTTTAAAGTGTCATAATTTAATCTCACAGTGATAATGATGTATTGGTCCTTTGACTTGAAATCGTTATATTTCTATACGAGAATTCATATACTTTGATACTATTGAAAATTATCCTTGATTGGGTAATAATAAAAGTAGACATTGGGTATATTATGAATAGTATGAGAAATATGAATGATCTAGATGGGATTTAGCCCTTCTTTATTAAAGGAGTGATATTATTGGCCTCTTGATTGAGTAAGACTATAAAATACATGGTCGTGCTCAAGTAGTGATTTATTTAACTCATTGATCAAGGAAAGAAGGATTAAATGCTTGTAGAGGATGACATAATGCATGGCTCGAGTTTGATCTATAATATAAGGTGAAAGAGATTATATTACATTGTATATAATTCACGAAAGATTTAATTGAATCACCAATTATTATTATTACTTAGGGAGCAATGATGTATTACTAGATGCCACTCATTGCTTATAATTATATTATTAGAAAAAAATTAATGTCAACATAATATTAACCTAAAGGTTCACACACAAAGAACGTTTAAAATGGAGTGTTATTTAAATTATGAATGTAAATATTTTATTATTAATTCGAATTTAATTATATAATTAATTAAGTGAGACTTGATTAATTGTATATATATTAGAATTCGAATTTAATTAATATAAACCCAAAATCAGAATGGGTCCATTTAGAAGCCCATTAAGTTTAGGGTTAGGCCCAAATCCTCTCTCCCTATATATATATTAAGATGTATATTTTTAGGGTTTAGTTGATACATCACGTTTTTGAGAAAACCCTAGCAGCTCTACATCTTAGAGAGGCTAGAGAGAGAGAGAGAGAAAAGAGGCAACCAAATTGGCTAGTACTGACGCTGGTGATCGTTGGACGACCGAGAGTTCGTATGGATACCTTGGAGAGCAGATCTTCGAAATGAGGGCTGCTGTGTTGGTTCATCAAGATCTGTACATTCATCACAATCAAAAGGAAAGCTTTATTAAGGTAAACATCTAATCTCCGAATTAAATGTCTTGTTTCGCATGGATCCCGCGTTTGGGGTTTCATTTTTCATATTTATATTTGATTTTTCTGCTGCGTTTGTGTCATGACTCACAACACAAACTTGGGATTATAGTATCCTAAGAGAACTGCCAGAAAGAGCAATAGGGGAAGCTGTCAGTTTCTTGGACAAAGACATGCATCCCGTTATAGAAAGAAACAACAATCTGTGTCAACTTCCATAGCTGAGGCTGAATATATAACTGCTGGAAGTTGTTGTGCTCAAGTACTTTAGATTAGAAATCACTTAATGGACTATGGCCTAGTGTTGCACAAAATTTCAATTATGTGTGACAATACTAGTGCTATATCTATTGTGGCTAATCCAGCTAATCATTCTAGAACAAACCTGTCACACCCCAACTTAAACAGCAGATTAAATATAGCTTTTACAACATTTAATAATTAAATAAACATACCCAAAACCAAGATCTTACAGTTTAGGGTTTGGAACAGCCCAACACTACCATCTATTACAACTGATTTTAAATACCGAGTCCTCACACAAACTACTATCACTTATTCTACCTGAGCTCGAACATAAGCATCAACATCACAGGTCTTACAGGCAGTCTGCTTGAATCTAACCATAGCTGCTAGCTGTAATATCAGGGTAAAGCAAGGGGTGAGCCAAATGCTCAACAAGTGCTAAACAATATGATACAAAACAAAAATCGAGTTATATATTAAAGAATGTCAATGGGAAGACATAACCAGTGATAACGAGAGATAAAACTTTGGGTGATGGCATCATTCCGTTTGTATCAAAATAATTTCAAAATCATATCTTAATCAAAATCATTTTATGACGCTACGGATCACAGCCGGTGATCAGCCGCGAAGTAATCCCGAACCTCGATGGGTTCTAAAATATTAATGGGAATCCCTAGGCAACTTTTAAACCTAATATAAGTGTGGAAAGGACTCGCGTCTCAGTCCAGATCCACTATTCAAAGAAAACATTTATCCCCCTTTGGGACTGAAAACCCACATTTTATTTATTTCAAAAACAGATGCCGATTTATAACAAAATCTCTTTTACAGAAAACATTTTTTTATCAAGGGATTATAGATCAACTCGAAACACAGGAAATATGGTACTAAATCTCAGGGCCATGATTTACAAAACTATACTCTATTAAAGTAACTGAATGGCTTTCATATATCAAAGACTGGACAAGGGGATTTAGTGAGGCTATTGGATATTATAAAAGGGTAATGCCAAATTGGGCATTAAGCAATGGTTTCTCATCAAGGTTCAAGTGCTGGATCATCAAGAAGATAAGCTTCATGAATACTAAGGGTGTTAAGGTATGCAGAAATGATCTTTAACTCAGGATATATCAGAATTGTCAAGCTTCAAGATAAGAAAGAGGGGTATCAATCAATGAGGAATCACTTTGATAAGTATCTGACTATCAAGGTTCAAGGTAAGGTTCTATAGGGGTTCAAGTATCAGGATGAGATATCAATACTTAGGAATCATGAGCATGTTAAACAAGAGAATGAACCAAGAGTTATAACTACACTTTATTTTATCATGGCATCACTATATAATTCAAAGATAAACATTATATACGCTTGATTTAATATATCAAATGACACAGGATAGTTGCAGCAATATATGAACTATTAGCAGTAAATATGAAGGACAAGTTGAATCACTGGCCTTGAGAAAGGCTGGTCTGGTCTGACTGGTAGGAGCAACTGGAGCTTCACTCGACCTTTATGGTAAGTTTTCCCTCATCTCGAGATCCTACATAAATAATAATAATCCTCATTATAATATATTCTCACCAACTTAACCTATTTACAACCCGAATTTAAACACAGATGGCACTTAGGCCTATATGCACTTAATTTATATTCACCTTTAATTTATAATTGCACACACATAGCCACATAATCACATATCATATATTAATACCAAATAACACCATATACACCATAATGCAACACTAGGCTTGGATGATCTCGATTCACAACTTAAGTCACTTGGTCGCTAAACTAGACAAAGTCTTCTAATTTTGGCTTCCTAACTCGATGTGCCTTTACTAAACTATCCAAAACCTATTGACCCTAACTTGTTCCTTTTGCTCTACTGACCTTAAACTATCTTACAACTATGGTGGTCAACCTAAATCTCACTCCTAAGTGTTCTAAAACTATGTGATACGTGAAAGTGCTCATTGGTGCAAATTTCAGAATGACAACTATGGTTTCTTGAGTGCATTAGACACTCTTAAACTACAATTTTTCCTTCAAAACTTTTACACAAGACTCTCCTGATCTAAGGGCATCTCCCAAACTTGATGTGGCAAAAGGGCCTGGTTTGGGCTTTCTTGGGCCTAAGCTAAAAGTCCATGGTTCCCCTATTTTTCTGGGCAGAAAATGCCCTGACTTGAATTAACTTGTGACACATGGTTCTAACTCATATCCTATGAACTATGGTTGGAAAAACTTCTCTGACACTCCATCTAATTACGGCCCAACAGGGCCTAATGAGGGCCTACCCATGACATGGTCAAATCGCCCTATTTCTAAGTTGCAACAAAACTGTCCCCTGCTGGACAGATTTTGTTATTCTACTTGTGCACCTAACCAAATGACATGCAAACCTCCAACCAACACCTAAAACCTTTTATATACTCCCAATACTAACTTCTGGTGTCTTGGGCCTCAAAGTGCACATCAATGACATGGTCAAAACTCACTCTAAACCTCAGGGTACTAAACTGATTTTCTGCAGAAATTATAACTCTCCTTTCTCCAAGGTTTTGACTTGACAAACTCAACCACCAACAACCCAATACCCAAACCAAGACTTAAACATGGTAAACTACTGAACTAACTCCCTTATACTCAAAATAATTTTGGTGGAGGTCATCCTTATCTAAGGTGCAATTATGGCAAAACAAAAGAAACCACATTTCACAACTCACAAATCATCAAGTTTTTGAAACAACAAGTTATGCATTTTTATAAAAGATATACACAAATTATTACCATGCATCAAGAAACATTAATCAATATTAACACATTATTCCTACTGAAATTAAATCTTACTAATAAAAATCTTTCCAAATGATCAAAATCTTATAACATTCTAAGAGAAATCCACATGCCTGCATGTATTCGAGTTTTGCAAGCCAAACAACATGTTTTCTAAATATATTTTATCAAGAAATTTACATGCAATCCTAGCATGAGCTATATCTAGATAATCACCTAGCATGAAAGGAGTTTCATCACATTTTTACTACAAAATTCAAGCCATTATCACATAAATATGCAAACATTGAACAAAGCAACAAGAATGGTCTCAAGGACCATTCATTCGGCTCCCCTATGATCATGGCCGAATGAAATGGAAGGGAATGGCCATTTAACATCAAGAGTTTCCTTCTCAAGACTTGGCACTTCACCATTCCTTGTAGTCCTCTAAAAAACAACCTTAAACTCACAAGAATCAAGGTTGTACTTTGAGTTTCAACTAAAACCTTAACATGCAACCATAAAACTTAAACTTTCTATTCAAAAATCTTTGAAATATAAGTGATCATGGTATGGGAAGTAATATTTACTTGTGTAAAAGGTGGAAACTTGATTGAGAAAGAAAGAAAATGGGGAGGGGGTTGATCTCGGCAAAACCCGAGAGTGAGGGGGGGGGCCGAGAGTGAGAGAGAGGAGGGAGGGAAGAAAGAGTGTGGTGGTGAGTGGAGTGTGAAATGATCGTGGCTTTTGCTTGTTTTTATGGTTTTTGTTTTGAAAAATGTGAGTGGGAATAGGAATTGACATGACTATCCTTCCACTTATACTTGGATCATTTTGCATGCAAGGGTAAAGAAGGAATTTGGCTAGAAATATAAGAGTTAGTGGGGTGGTAATTGTCTCTTTAGCCCTTTTGGATTGAATAGAAAGGATTTGCATGCAAGGAAAACTATGTAATTTGCTAATTATGACAATTAACATTTATAAAGATTTATTTTTATAAAATAAAATACAAGTTCAAAATTTATAAAATTTATACCATAAAATAACTTGGATTTTTAGAAATTTTATAAAACTACTTTTGAATTTTGTGAACAAATAACTTTTAAAAAGATATTTATTCAAGGTTTAAAAATATTCCTTATAAATCAAAAAATGAAAGAAATAAATAAACTTTTGCTTTGAAAATTCATATACCACATAATGAAAATTTAAGACGCAGAATTCTCATTCACACAAGCATACAATAGTTGCATATATTGGCATTCGACTTTATAATTACACCAAATTTACCATTAATATTACACGAAAATGCCGGTTGTAACATCCTCTCCCCCTTAAGGGATTCTGTCCCCAAAATCTAAGAGAACAGATGAGGATACCGGGAACGCATATCAGACTCCAACTCCCAAGTCGATTCTTCGACCTTAGGGTTCCTCCAAAGTACTTTTACTAACTTTACTGACTTATTTCTAAGACTCTTCTCTTGCCAGTCGAGTATTTTGACTGGTTGCTCCACAAATGACAGGTCTGCCTGAATTTCTACTGGTTCATATTCTATTACATGGCTAGCATCAGGATTGTACTTCTTAAGCAATGACACATGGAACACATTATGCACGTGCTGATACTGAGGTGGTAAGGCCAACTCGTAGGCCACCTTCCCTACTTGACTCAAAATTTCAAAAGGACCTATGTATCTAGGTGCTAACTTCCCTTTCTTGCCAAATCTAGACAACCCTTTTCTAGGTGACACCTTCAACAAAACAGCTTCGCCAATTTGGAATTGAACATCCTTATGTGCCGGATCCGCATACTTCCTCTGTCTATCTTGAGCAGCAAGTAGCCTTTTCTGAATTAACTTGACTGAGTCATGCAATTGTTGTACCAATTCCGAGCCGAGAATCCTTCATTCTCCTATTTCATCCCAACTTGTTGGTGATCTACATTTTCGCCCGTACAAAGCTTCGTATGGTGGCATGTCGATACTGGAATGATAGCTATTATTGTAAGAGAATTCAATCAACGGCAAGTGGTCATCCCAACTTCCTGCAAAATCGATTCCACAACTGCGCAACATGTCTTCGATTGTTTGAATTGTCCTTTCGCTTTGTCCATCAGTCTGCGGGTGGTACGCCGAGCTCATATTCAACTTCGTGCCAAGACATTCCTGAAATTGCTTCCAAAATCTCGAGTTAAATCGGGGATCTCTGTCTGAAACTATTGATACAGGTACTACATGCCTTAGAACGATTTCGCACACATACAGATGAACCAATTTGTCTAATGACGACTTCTCGTCAATTGGAAGGAAATGCGCTGACTTTGTAAGACGGTCAACTATAACCCATATAGCGTCATGCCCGGATTTCATTCGCGGTAGTCCTAGCATAAAGTCCATAGTGATATTTTCCCATTTCCATTCTGGAATCTTTAGGGGCTGAATTAATCCGTTTGGTCACTGATGTTCTACCTTCACTTTCTGACAAGTATAACACTTCGCAACCCATTCCGCTACGTCTCGCTTCATATTTGGCCACCAAAAGTTTTTCTTTAATTCCCGATACATCTTGGTACTTCCCGGGTGGATTGAAAATTTCGAATTGTGGGCTTCGTGTAGGATCTCATTCTTTATTTCAGGTACCTGAGGAATCCATATTCTAGAAGAAAACCTTAGTATCCCTTGCTCATCCCTTTGAGTATTAATCTCCTCTCCAGATAACTGATTCTTCTCTTTCTCCATTACTTCTTCTTGACATTTCTTCATCTTTTCCACTAGTGTTGGCTGAAAAGTCATTGCGCGACAAACTTCTTCAACTTTTCCACAATCACAAAGTTCCAGTTCAAATCTCTTGATTTCTTCAGATAATTCCTTTGAGGTTGTCATCATATTCAGTCTCTCCTTCCTACTTAGAGCATCGGCCACAACATTCGCCTTTCCAGGATGGTAATTTATCGAACAATCATAGTCCTTGATCAATTCTAGCCATCTCCTCTGCCTCATATTGAGCTCCTTCTGAGTGAAAATGTACTTTAAACTCTTGTGATCCGTGTAGATTTCACATTTTTCTCCGTAAAGGTAATGTCTCCAGATCTTAAGTGCGAACACTATGGCGGCTAGTTCCAAGTCATGCGTCGGGTACTTCAACTCATGCGGTTTCAACTGTCTTGACGCATATGCGATCACCTTACTGTGTTGCATTAACACACAACCCAAACCCTTATGTGAAGCATCGCTGAATATTACAAAGTTTCCTTGATCATCTGGAAGTACTAACACCGGAGCTGTTACCAATCTCTGTTTCAACTCTTGAAAGCTATCCTCACATTCTGTACTCCATTCAAACTTTTGATTCTTTCTGGTTAACTTGGTCAATGGCGTGGCGATTTTCGAAAAATCCTTGACGAACCTTCTATAGTATCCTTCCAACCCTAGAAAACTTCGCACTTCCGTAGGAGTCTTTGGCCTCTCCCAACTCATAACTGCCTCAATCTTTGCCGGATCCACTTTAACTCCTTTATTTCCAATGACATGCCCCAAAAATTGAACTTCCTTTAACCAAAACTCACATTTGGTAAACTTGGCATACAACTTCTCTTGACGAAGCATTTCTAATGCTATCCAGAGGTGCTGTTTATGTTTTTCTTCCGACTTAGAATAAATAAGGATGTCATCAATGAACACCACGACAAACTTGTCCAAATACTTCTTAAATACTCGATTCATCAAATCAATAAATGCGGCCGGGGCGTTGGTCAATCCAAACGGCATTACTAGGAATTCATAATGCCCATATCTGGTCCTAAATGTTGTCTTGGGAATATCTTCTTCTTTGATCTTTAATTGATGGTATCCCGATCTCAAGTCAATCTTTGAAAAGCACTTTGCTCCTTTCAGCTGATCAAAAAGGTCATCTATTCTTGGTAGCGGGTAGCGGTTCTTGATCGTTACCTTATTCAACTCCCGATAATCTATGCATAGTCGCATACTCCCATCTTTCTTCTTGACAAACAGAACCGGTGCTCCCCATGGCGATGTACTTGGCCGTATCACTCTTTTATCTAACAATTCTTGTAGCTGGCTCGCCAACTCTTTCATTTCTGCTGGTGCCATCCTATATGGGGCCTTTGAAACTGGTTCCGTGCCTGGAGCAAGGTTGATCTCGAACTCGATTTGTCGATCTGGTGGTAAGCCTGGTAGTTTGTCGGGAAACACATCTGGGAACTCGTTAACTACAGGGATATCTTCTATGTTGGGGTTGCCCTTTTCTGAATCCACTACATAAGCTAGGAACGACTCACAACCTTTTCTAAGTAGCTTCTTAGCCTGAACAATTGTAAGAAATAGTTGCTCTTGCCTCTGCCCCTTAAATACTACCTTCTCTCCACTCTTCGCCTTTAAATACACTTTCTTGGTCTTACAATTAATCTGAGCGTTATTTTCTCCTAACCAATCCATGCCTAAAATTATATCAAACTCTCCCAACTTGAAGAGTATCAAGTCGGCTGAGAACTTATACCCCGAAATATCAATCTCACACTTCGAACAGAATTGATTCACAGGAATCTTCTCTTGGTTCGCAATTACCACGTTTACTACCTCGCTCATAATCATTTTATCACATTGAATCTTATCAACAAAAGATTCTGATATGAAAGATCTTGTTGCTCCCGAATCAATCAATACTTTAGCTTTGACATTATTGAGTAAAAGTGTACCTGCTATCACCTCTGAATTCTGAACAGCATCCTTCATCTTCAGATCAAATGTCCTTGATGTTGCTTGCGGGGTTGGTGTAGGTGGTGGAGGTAATGCCAATACCTCAACTGGCATGCTCGCACTGGTACTTGCCACATTCATCAGAGCTTTTACTGGTCCGGTTGCCTTGCACTCCCTTGCTATGTGTCCAGTTTTCCCACACTTGTAGCACGTAACTCCTAGCTTCGGCATCTTGCACTCATTCGCCAAATGTCCCTTCTGATTGCACCTATAGCATGTCATGCTCAACTTATTACACACTCCGGGGTGCCTTCTTCCACAGTGCTTGCATTCGGGTCTCTGGAATCTGTTTTCTCCAACTTGTCATTGGCTTGCCTGGCTGCTCCCCTTTGATTCTTTCCTTTTACCCAAATTTCCCTTCTTTTGAAAATTTCCGCCCTTCTGGAATCCGATCTTCTTTACATTCCGATCTTGTGAACTTCCCGCTTCAGACTTTTCTCCATAAAATGGAACCTTCCTCTTCTTGTTATCCCTCTCCTTCCTTGACTGCATCCCATTATTCTCAATCAGAGCAGCTTTATGAACTACTCCCGCATAAGTTTCAATCTCAAACATAGCCACTCTATCTCTGATCCAAGGCTCCAATCCTTGCTGAAATTTCTTTGCTTTTTCCTCCTCGGTGCTGGTATACTTTATCACAAACCTTGACAACTCAGTGAACTTCTTCTCATACTCCCATACAGTCATGTTCCCTTGCTTCAGCTCCAAAAATTTAAGCTCCATCTGATTCTGCATGTACTTAGGGTAATACTTGTCCAGAAATAACTTCTTAAATCTCTCCCAAGAAACCTGTTGAGTTGCTTCCATAGCTTTTAGTGATTCCCACCAATAGATGACTTCGCCCTTCAAGAAGTAAGAAGCATACGGCGTCTTCTGATCGTCTCCTAACTGTACCAACTCAAAAGCACTTTCCATCTCCTTGATCCATGTGGTAGCTATTACTGGATCAGTGGTATCATGAAATGCAGGTGGATTCACATTCTGAAAAGCCTTGAAAGTGACAATTTGTCTAGGTGGTACTGGTGGTTCAGGTGGTTGGTGTGGTTCACGGTTATCTTGGTTTTCAATTCGGTGTTGAAGAGTTAGTTGTTGTTGGGCTATAGCATTGGTTTGCTATTGGAAAGTTTCCAGTAGTCGAAGAACATTTGGGTCTGTGGTGGATGTGGTTGTTGGGTTCTTCTTTTTGGGAGGCATGATCCTGAAATAAGAGTTATGTCAGAACAGATATAAATAATAAAACAATTCGAGGGTATCGCATGGCATTCTTATTTACATGTGAGGTCAGGTTTCAAATTAAGTAGATATGATGATGCATATAAAAGCGTATAATAACAGTTGAGAGCAAATGGAACAATAGAGCATGCTTATTGAAATTTAAAGGTCACCATACATAGGATTAGAACAAAGTCTGATTCTAGGAACAACAGGCATATTTAAAGGAAATAACGGAAACAACTGGGAAATTCTACGGAGTCTGATAGTATAACAACATGAAAGGTAAATGGAAAGAACTAAGGCTCCACTCCATCTGAACGGGGCTTGGTAGTCTTTTCCTCTCGAAGTGTCTTCACAATGCTCTGGAGCTCATCCGCCACCATCTGAATGACATACTGGCTGGTATGGTCCCGGTGCGCTGGCATCTCCTCAAGCTTAGTGTTGACGTACTGAACCAAGGTCTCAAGTCTCACAGTCATCTGCTCCTTGGGATTCCCTTCATAGTTTCGGCTGTCCGGGTACACGTTCTTCTGTCGGTCTATCAGTCGGTCGTACTTTCCCTGAAGCATGTCAAAATCGCGCCTCAACTCAGCATACACGGTGAAAGTAATAGTGTCGTCCGAACCAGAGGATGACGAGGAATGCGCCCTTTGCTGACAAACCAATAAGAGGAGTATTAATAATAAACTTACTTAACCTACTCTCTCGCATATTATCTATAACCTACACATATACCCTTTAACCTATTTGGGCTGTCCAGGGACTCTAAACCGTGGCTCTGATACCAAAACCTGTCACACCCCAACTTAAACAGCAGATTAAATATAGCTATTACAACATTTAATAATTAAATAAACATACCCAAAACCAAGATCTTACAGTTTAGGGTTTGGAACAGCACAATACTACCATCTATTACAACTGATTTTAAATACCGAGTCCTCACACAAACTACTATCACTTATTCTACCTGAGCTCGAACATAAGCATCAACATCACAGGTCTTACGGGCAGTCTGCTTGAATCTAACCATAGCTGCTAGCTGTAATATCAGGGTAAAGCAAGGAGTGAGCCAAATGCTCAACAAGTGCTAAACAATATGATACAAAACATAAATCGAGATATATATTAAAGAATGTCAATGGGAAGACATAACCTGTGATAACGAGAGATAAAACTTTGGGTGATGGCTTCATTCCGTTTGTATCAAAATAATTTCAAAATCATATCTTAATCAAAATCATTTTATGACGCTACGGATCACAGCCGGTGATCAGCCACGAAGTAATCCCGAACCTCGCTGGGTTCTAAAATATTAATGGGAATCCCTAGGCAACTTTTAACACTACTAGAAAAAGTAGAATAGACATCGGCTAAAAACCGATGTCTATGAACAAAAAAATCCGATGTCTTCGTGGGTGATGTTAAAGACCCCCCATTTAACATCGGTTTTAAACTGATGTTAAAGAAGACAAATAACATCAGTTTTTAAATATGTTAAATTTCTAATGCATATCTAATCTTAATATATTATCATAATATGATATTTTTATCAATTTAAACATATGTGGGATAAGTAAAATATTTTCATTTACCCATTAAACTGATGTTACCAATACCAATAACAACGGTTTTCAAGATAAACTGATGTAAACATAACTTTTGACATCGGTTCTTTATTTCAAACCGATATCTATTGGTGAAAAACCGATGTCTATAAAGCTTAATAACATCGGTTTTCTGTTTTAAGATTTTTTTTTATTGTAGTATTTAACATCGGTTTTATTCGATATTACTGATGTCAATGTTCCACTAAAACTGATGTATTAAGTTTTGATAGACATCAGTTTTTTATTTTATAACAGTTGTTAAAGTGTTAAATTAACATCATTTTCCATTGTAATGATGTCTGATTACCTGTTTCATTAATGTATATTTTATAAATGTAGATTCCAAAAATTTGCCAAACCAATAAACTAACAAAACCAATTATTGCATAATACCAATTCTTTATATATCAAATAACAATATCCAAATATCAAGCACAACACTTTCTCTAATCCATACATCAAGTACTACACATATTTATGTAGCATACTGTTTGCAAACATACTATATCACCAGATTCTGGATTTTTGGCTACATAGGCAGTGAATCCAACAACGGAGCTCCAGATTGCAACGTCAATGCACTCCCACCAAAAAGCTGCAATTTGTCAATCAACCAAAACTCAGAGTATGGAATGTATATGACTAAATTATATATGACTGTTCCAACCGTAAAGAAGAGCAATAAAACAGAAAGTTCGGACAACTACCTGTAGAATGACATATATTGACATATAATCAAATACAATTATAATTGTCTTTCACATACTTTAATTGCCTTCATATTATCATGCCTTTCGTATACAATAACCAATTTCATTAAATATGAAGTGTGACACATAATTTATAACTAAATCCCTGTACCTTGTGCCACATTAATGTTGGTTTTTTGTCATAGCTATTTTGAAGCCCGTCAGCTTCAAGCTGCTCTGGATCCTTAAACAGACTCGGGCATTCATCCTTTCTGTACATAGCAATAAAAGAGACCTATAGCAAGATTATATAACAGATTTGTTAGTGGATATAAAGTTCAAGAAAATAATCAAAATTATTATAGAAGATATAACTTACATCTAATTTTTGGATATGGATAAAATCCAAGAATCTCATCACATCTTCTTTGACTATGGGCAACTCACTAGTTTTAACAATTCTTCTATACAAATGAATAATGTTTCTAAGCTGATTGCAAATCAAGATACCCAAGTACAAGGAACAGATGTTAACAAAAATGAAATTGCCAGAAATGACAAAATACAACCAGATACCCAAGTCAACTTTACCTGCAACCTTTTTGGAAAATCTATGTTACGAATATTATCATCCTTCTCTGTCATATACTTCTCTGAGAGAATGGTTGGGTCAAATCCCCCTATATTCCTTAATTCATTTCTTCTTCCAGGTGGATCATCAAATCCACTCATCTCTGTCAATCCTTGCTTGCGACGCTTTAATAGATCATCCACATTTCCAAATATTTCATGAGCTTCCTGTAATGCAAATTTGCGCCCATGAAATATGAAGAATTAATTATTCGTCTATGTCAGTCAGGTGTTAAAGCTAAAAACAGATCTTATAGTGAAAAGTGGGAGTAATCTAGTGGAAGGAAAATAACTCATATTTCGAAATCTATTAATTCATAGCGGTGTCAAAAGAACTATATCTTAGTGCTTAAATAGCAAATTTTATAGAACAAGAAAGATGAAGAGGGTGATAGCAATTGTTATCTACTGCAATTTAATAGTGAAAAATCAGAGCAAGATGTAAACAATTACAAGAAATTAAGCTTATTTGACACCTTTAATTCAACAAGAAATTCTTTCGAAGCTTGCATATCCATCTTCTTAATTGCGGCTTTCTGCATAAATAACACTATTAGTGTTCCACAAATTTCATTTACCATTATATAAATACGCCTACCAAAAAAGTTCACTTGCAATTGCAAATCTGCCAATATATCAACTTCACAGAAACAAGGCGTAGAACACAATATCATACCCACTTTAGCCAGCTTAGCAGCCTTCCCTAGCTCAAGATAAACACACTTGTCTATAGAATATAGATTTTAGAAATCTATAAATAAATTATACCATTATACATAGATATATAATCATAGAACATGACACATTTCCAATATAATGATCAGCACCCCTTAAACATGACCCTATAGATTTTAAATCTACTTACAAGGAACAAGCAGGGCAAACTTATATATCACATTACTAAATGTCAAGAGAAGACCTAAAAAAATATATTAGCTGCCAGTTTAAAAAAAATCATAAGCTACGAATTGCACTTATTATTTAGGTAAAGTAGCCAACTGAGTTCTCTTCACCTTTAAGCAAAGTTCCACCTGGAGCTACAGTCAGAAGAAGGTATTTGACTACAGCTATTTGTATAGTACTAGACAATTGCACTTACAAGGATGTAAATACAATGAAAAATCTGCATCATAGGAAAATAACTGGATATGAAAAGAAATCAGCAAGAAGTTCAATAATACTCTTAAATAAATACACACACAGAGGAATTGAGTAAAATGAAAAGATTAGTCAAGAGAGTTGGTAAAACACTTGATTTGCGAAAAATATAAGTCTAAGATGCGGAAAACCATCAAATTTACATATAGAAAACTTAATCACAAATTAGCAACAAAAATTAAAAGTTAACCATATGTTAATCCAATGGAACTGTACTAAGTTATCACTAAATTTGGAATCCACTTGAAGAATAAAGAACATAAGATCCTCAGAAATCTTATAAACACAGCACCGCTCCACTAGTAAACCCCAACAGATGCAAAAGAATACATTCCACAACCAAAGCCATCTAGTGTCTCCAAGACCTCTCGTCCATGTAGTGAAAATACCCAATCGTGTACTGCATCCTATTTGTTACTAGAGAGCAGAGACATTGAGATTGATGTGACTCTACTTCCTCAAAGTGTTCCATTTTCAAGGAAGACACTAGAGTGATCTATTGTTTCTTTCATAGAGAAATATACCATGGTGGTCAAGGGAACCCGGTGATACATAACGGGGATGGAGCCTATGTGTGCCTAAGAACTTCTTTATTTCTGGTAATCAGTTCATTAACAATCTTCATTGTCTAAATTCTTTAAGATAATATTATATATTAGGTGAATTCACATCCATTTGGTAACCCGTAATTTAATGATTAATAGACAAACACAAGTGGAAAAAAGAGAACAAAAAACTTGAGAATACCATGGGTAGAAGGATCTTCACTTGCTGTTGAAAGTCTGATTTTTTCCGCTTTTTTCTTCCTGTAAAATCCGAAATAACCTACAAGTAACAGCAATCCTACTGCTACTACTACAGCAATGCCAGCTATGCCTCAGGTGGAAAGCCCCGGTTTCGTAAAATCAAACATTAGCTCAAACATCATAAAGACTCCATGCTACCTTAAATCTCATATGTAGTAAATAAACAAAAGCCAGCATAAGGGTTAGACCTCCTTTGCTGCAAAAAGGAAAACAAACAAAATTGAATCAGATGTCAATTTAACGGAAACTTCACCATGACAAAGCTAGTTATAATATATGGCACTCTCAAATCAGAAATATAGATAAGCTACCTGGATTTGAAGGGTACAAAAGTTTCATTTTGATCTGTAAAAGCGAAAAGACAACTTTAGAAATACACATTCAAGATAAACAAAAAAAAATAATTACCAAGAATTCATTTGCACTTGCAAATATCTTTAAAACTATCAGTAATTATAAAGACTAAATTACCAGCTTCTAAGGAAAAATACGACATACATATATACTAATTACTACCAAATCAATCTTTACACAAAGCACTATAATTCTAAACCAGATGCTTAATTCTATCGACATTAACATAAAATAAAATTCAAGCTCACAAAAACTGAAAGATCACCTTTGCCAGGAACATAAACAATTCCTCTCCCTGCACTAAAATCAACACCAGGATTATATCTCCTCAACAAATTTGCACCTAGTTAACACAAATCTAACGATTTATTGAAAACAAGAGTTAGGGTTCATGTAATTGAAAGATATAATTCAAATTAGGGATCTTAATTGTTAGTTCTTGGTTTCAATTTGGAAAGTTAGGTTTTGAATTTAGGGTTCTACGTTGAGAGTTCAGAAAGATGGGTGGAGAGGGGAAGTAAGAGTGATGGAGAGAGAGAGATATTCTTCCATCAGAGAGAGTTTTGATAGCTTTAATTTTTGATTTTGTGTTTTTTTAAATGTATATTTGAGGATAAAGTTGAAAAGAGGGGGAAGAGTCGAAAATAAACTAAGGCAAAACGGGGGAAATTTAAGAGGGAATGAAATTTTGGCTAGGGGGAATGGGGAAGGCGCGCTGCTGAATTTTTTTTAACAGACATTTAACATCAGTTCTTCTAACAAACTGATGTTTATAAGCACAAAAGACATCGCTTGCTCAAAACCGATGTCTAAAATACTTTTTACATCGTTGAAATAAGCAACCGATGTAAAAGAGGCGATGTCTATTTTACTTTTTCTAGTAGTGTAAGCCTAATATAAGTGTGGAAAGGACTCGCGTCTCAGTCCAGATCCACTATTCAAAGAAAACATTTATCCCCTTTGGGACTGAAAACCCACATTTTATTTATTTCAAAAACTGATGTCGATTTATAACAAAATCTCTTTTACAGCAAATATTTTTTTATCAAGGGATTATAGATCAACTCGAAACACGTGAAATATGGTACTAAATCTCAGGGCCATGATTCACAAAACTATACTCTATTAAATAACTGAATGGCTTTCATATATCAAAGATTGGACAAGGGGATTTAGTGAGGCTATTGGATATTATAAAAGGGTAATGCCAAATTGGGATTTAAGCAATGGTTTCTCATCAAGGTTCAAGTGCTAGATCATCAAGAAGATAAGCTTCATGAATACTAAGGGTGTTAAGGTATGCAGAAATGATCTTTAACTCAGGATATATCAGAATTGTCAAGCTTCAGGATAAGAAAGAGGGGTATCAATCAATGAGGAATCACTTTGATAAGTATCTGACTATCAGGATTCAAGGTAAGGTTCTATAGGGGTTCAAGTATCAGGATGAGATATCAATACTTAGGAATCATCAGCATGTTAATCAAGAGAATCAACCAAGAGTTATAACTACCCTTTCTTTTATCATGGCATCACTATATAATTCAAAGATAAACATTATATATGCTTGATTTAATATATCAAATGACACAGGATAGTTGCAGCAATGTATGAACTATTAGCAGTAAATATGAAGGACAAGTTGAATCACTTGCCTTGAGAAAGGCTGGTCTGGTCTGACTGGTAGGAGCAACTGGAGCTTCACTCGACCTTTATGGCAAGTTTTCCCTCGTCTCGAGATCCTACATAAATAATAATAATCCTCATTATAATATATTCTCACCAACTTGACCTATTTACAACCCGAATTTAAACACGGATGGCATTTAGGCCTATATGCACTTAATTTATATTCACCTTTAATTTATAATTGCACACACATAGCCACATAATCACATATCATATATTAATACCAAATAACACCATATACACCATAATGCAACACTAGGCTTGGATGATCTCGACTCACAACTTAAGTCACTTGGTCGCTAAACTAGACAAAGTCTTCTAATTTTGGCTTCCTAACTCGATGTGCCTTTACTAAACTATCCAAAACCTATTGACCCTCACTTGTGCCTTTTGCTCTAATGACCTTATACTATCTTAAAATTATGGTGGTCAACCTAAATATCACTCCTAAGTGTTCTAAAACTATGTGATAAGTGAAAGTGCGCACTGGTACAAATTTCAGAATGACAACTATGGTTTCTTGAGTGCATTAGACACTCTTAAACTATAATTTTTGCTTCAAAACTTTTACACAAGACTCTCCTGACCTAAGGGAATCTCCCAAACTTGATGTGGCTCAAGGGCCTGGCTTGGGCCTTCTTGGGCCTAAGCTAAAAGTCCATGGTTCCCCTGTTTTTCTGGGCAGAAAACGCCCTGACTTGAATTAACTTGTGACACATGGTTCTAACTCATATACTATGAACTATGGTTGGAAAAACTTCTCTGACACTCCCTCTAACTAAGGCCCAACAGGGACTAATGAGGGCCTACCCAAGACATGGTCAAATCCCCCTATTTCTAAGTTGCAACAAAACTGTCCCCTGCTGGACAGATTTTGTTATTCTACTTGTGCACCTAACCAAATGACATGCAAACCTCCAACAAACACCTAAAACCTTTTATATACTCCCAATACTAACTTCTGGTGTCTTGGGCCTCAAATTGCACATCAATGACATGGTCAAAACTCACTCTAAACCTCAGGGTACTAAACTGATTTTCTGCAGAAATTATAACTCTCCTTTCTCCAAGGTTTTGACTTGACAAACCTAATCACCAACAACCCAATACCCAAACCAAGACTTAAACATGGTGATCTACTGAACTAACTCCCTTATACACAAAATAATTTTGGTGGAGATCATCCTTACCTAAGGTGCAATTATGGCAAAACAAAAGAAACCACATTTCACAACTCACAAATCATCAAGTTTTTGAAACAACAAGTTATGCATTTTTATAAAAGATATACACAAATTATTACCATGCATCAAGAAACATTAATCAATATTAACACATTATTCCTATTGAAATTAAATCTTACTAATAAAAATCTTTCCAAATGATCAAAATCTTATAACATTCTAAGAGAAATCGACATGCATGCATGTCTTCGAGTTTTGCAAGCCAAACAATATGTTTTCTAAATATATTTTATCAAGAAATTTACATGCAAGCCTAGCATGAGAAATATCTAGATGATCACCTAGCATGCAAGGAGTTTCATCAAATTTTTACTACAAAATTCAAGCCATTATCACATAAACATGCAAAAATTGAACAAAGCAACAAGAATGGTCTCAAGGACCATTCATTCGGCTCCCCTATGGTCATGGCCGAATGAAATGGAAGGGAATGGCCATTTAACATCAAGAGTTTCCTTCTCTAGACTTGGCACTTCACGATTCCTTGTAGTCCTCTCAAAAAAAACAACCTTAAACTCACAAGAATCAAGATTGTACTTTGAGTTTCAACTAAAACCTTAACATGCAACCATAAAACTTAAACTTTCTACTCAAAACTCTTTGAAATATAAGTGATCATGGTATGGGAAGTAACATTTACTTGTGTAAAAGGTGGAAACTTGATTGAGAAAGAAAGAAAATGGGGAGGGGGGTTGATCTCGGCAAAACCCGAGAGTGAGGGGGGAGGAGGCCGAGAGTGAGAGAGAGGAGGGAGGGAAGAAAGAGTGTGGTGGTGAGTGGAGTGTGAAATGATCATGGATTTTGCTTGTTTTTATGGTTTTTGTTTTGACAAATGTGAGTGGGAATAGGAATTGACATGACTATCCTTCCACTTATACTTGGATCATTTTGCATGCAAGGGTAAAGAAGGAATTTGGCTAGAAATATAAGAGTTAGTGGGGTGGTAATTGTCTCTTTAGCCCTTTTGGATTGAATAGAAAGGATTTGCATGCAAGGACAACTATGTAATTTGCTATTATGACGATTAACATTTATAAAGATTTATTTTTATAAAATAAAATACAAGTTCAAAATTTATAAAATTTATACCATAAAATAACTTGGATTTTTAGAAATTTTATAAAATTCTTTTGAATTTTGTGAACAAATAACTTTTAAAAAGATATTTATTCAAGGTTTAAAAATATTCCTTATAAATCAAAAAATGAAAGAAATAAATAAACTTTTGCTTTGAAAATTCATATACCACATAACGAAAATTTAAGACGCAGAATTCTCATTCACACAAGCATACAATAGTTGCATATATTGGCATTCGGCTTTATAATTACACCAAATTTACCATTAATATTACACGAAAATTCCGGTTGTAACAAAAGCACATTGATGTAAGGTACCATTTTATTAGAGAACATGCTGCAAATGCTACCATTGAGCTCATTTTTGTTCCAACAGAAAATCAATTCGCTGACATATTTACTAAACCTTTGGATGAAGTAACTTTCACTAGACTTGTAGTTGAAACTGGAATGTTAAATTCTTTATCCTAAGGCAAGAACTCAACTAATGTTTTGCAGCAGATTAATTTCTAGTAAATCAATAATAATTTTATTTATTTGGAAATTAACTGAAATATGAACTATAAATATTTCATATTTCTCTGCATATTTATTTTTCATTCTATTTTTCATTCAGTTTAGAGTTTTTTAAAATTCTAAGAAAACTGTCTAAATATTGATTTGCATTATCACAATGTAAAATTTGCACAAGGCAGAGTCAAAGTGATCAAGAGTATATAGAAAATTGAGTTCTCGATAAGTCTAATTGACTTTTTGACAAGTCATTATAGAATTCTCGAGTGAGTTCTGGACAACTCAATTTCCTGACTTCTCGAGGGACTTCTCGATAAGCTTTATTTTGACTTATCGATAAGTCACTGTAAAGTTCTCTACAAGTGTTAAGTCACAGAGTTCTCTACAAGTATATTATTAGACTTATAAGTAACTCAGAACTGAGATAATTTAACTTTAATAAATTATCTTCGTAAAATACTTTTGATAAAATTAATGATTTTATTTTGATTTATTCAAAAAAAAATTAGAAACAAATCAGTCCATTTAGGACAAACTGAGTATATATTTGACATCTCGACAAGTCAGTTTTAGTTCTCTAAAAGAGTAAATTAAATTGACTTCTTGATATGTATTTCTCTTTTCAAAATGACTTCTCGATAAGCAAATTCCAAACATTTATTTTTGAGTTCTCGATACGTCATTTGCTTTTACTATAAATACTCAGACATCTCGACATACACATACTTACGCCTTCGAGAACTCTAAGTGACCTAGAATTTTTAAATCTAAACTGATTTCTCTCCGGTTTTGAACTCTTTCTCTTCAATTTTACTTACCCACCAAAATTTATACTCTCCTCAATCGCATCAAACACTATTGTACCCTTATCCCAAAACAAACCAACTTTCTTGCATTTCTGGATGCAAATAAAGCTCCTGAAGCTTTCAAAAGCTTTGTGAAGTTTTTATCTGAGACATACTATGTGGGGGCTCTTACTGCTAATCTTGTACTCTACTTGGATGTTTTAAGGGATTTATGGACTACGGTAGTGACAAGAACAGTGGTGCATGAGAATCAGGCTACAACAATTATGATAAATTGTACAATCAAGGGCCAATAAGTGGAGATATCTAATAATGATGTCAACATGGCTTTAGGCATACCTACTGACAAGCTAGTGGAGGCTCCAACTCAGGATGAGTTTTATGAATTTATGGATTTCATCAATTATTCTGAAAAGATTAATCTGGCAAGCATGAACAAAAAGAACCTGAGGAGGGAATTCTTTTCTCTTTGATTCGGTAATAAGAGATTTCACTTGTAGAAAGTCTGGGTTTGATAACTTTTCTAGTGTTGTCTAGAAGCTGGTCTACTCAATGGCTCACAACAAATAGATCAATATAGGACACTACATCTTGGAGGAATTGAGCATCAGGCTCACAATGCCATTAGCATCAAGAGGTAAGGAAATATTTCTTCATAGATTCATTATGTCTGCTTTAAACTATAAAGTAAATGACATACATATGATAGATGGTGTAGATAGAACATTAATTGGCAATTGTAAGCAAGTGTCCAAAATTCTATTTCGATCACTATTTATAAAGAACAAGGTAACTGTAAGTCTCAAAATCACTACATTCATGATGGAGAGGTTTAAGACTTACCCTTACCCCAGGCCTGACATGAAGACAAATGCACAATCTAGTACAGCAATGGTCCCTGAACCTGTGAAAGTACAAACACGGGAACACCAACAGGAACCTTCCAATACTAAAACCCCTTCTTTTATACCAGTAGCTGCTAGGAAACTAACCACTTCATCCTCTCAAAAGGGTGAAGTAAGTAAAAAGAAGAGAAAGCAAGCACCTCTACCAATTATCAATGAGAGTGGTGAGGATGACATACAGATAGAGTCAACCCTGGTCAAGAAACCAAAGAAGGCTAAAAACTTAGAGCTGACCACTCAAGCCACATCTGCATCCTCCCAACAGGATGTAGTTATAAACAGGGAAATAAACAGACTCTAGAGGCATCCTCTCAACAGGTATCTCTATTGAAAAGAGCACTCTCGCTAGTGCATCATGTAATGAGTCTCCACAATCATCACTTGAAGCAATTCAAGTGTATGGAAGGAGAAATAAGGATGGCACACACAAGGAGAGCACATCCCTTAAAGCTCCATCATCTATTCAGGGGGAGCTTCCAACACTTAATTCTGAAATTCAAAATCTTCTATCTAAAAGTTTTTCTTCCTACACGGCACTTGAATCTAATTCTCAAGTGCAATCTCACTCAAGTGACTTGGTTCAAGAAACCTTGCTCACCACCTAGACACCAAATTAGATGGTGAGAGGCTACTAGCAGGGGTATACCTTAATGACACCATCACAAATATGAGGGACTCATCAATTTTTATTGAAGACCCCATGGTAGTTACAGATGCACCTTTATGTGCAAATCAGCCTTCACAAGCTATAAGGTTTGAGGGTAGTACTCCTGAGGGGGAGCTATCTAAATCCTCTCCAATTCAATCGGAGGTTCCTGTTACAGGAATAACTCCCCTCAAAATCCTAGCTGAAATTGCACTAACAGTTGAAGCTAGGAGTATAATCTTCAATGACCCTGCTATGGGAGAGGAAAGAACATCACATTCATGTGATAGTACTCTGCAAGAAGCACAAGGGTTTGAGGATGGTGCACATGACAGTAACCCATCTAAATCCCTTCTAATTCAACTGGAGTTTCCCACCACAAGTGGAAAACAACACCCTATCATAACCACAGCGCAAATTGTGAGTCAAACTATGACTCCTGTCACAGGTGGTTCCGTTACCCTATCTCTTTCACACCAAACCAATCAACCTTCCACCTCTCAAACATAAGAACCTCACCTCATATCCCAATGGCTACAAGAAGCTGCATCTCAACCTTCAACAGTTAATGATCTAATGGTTGACCAACTTGATGGCCTTGCACACATATCACAGCAGCTTCTCACATCCAACATGTCAAATCACGACTACCAAGCTATCATATTATCCTACCAGACAGATGTTGAATATCAACAGGCTAAAATTGTTAATGAAGTTGGTCAGGATGCAAATTATGATGCATGGCTGGATAAGGAATTCTTAATTGAAATGGATGTTGTGAGCTCAATTCAGGGAGGAGTATCTAACCATCTTGGGGAGCAATGCCAGATCTTTATCTCCATAGGAAGTTTATGATGCAATAAATGAAGTATACAAGGCTCAAATCAAAGCTTTCCACAACTTTGGAAAATCATTTGAAATTACTTTAACTGGGCATCAGGACAAGATCATGAAGATGGTTAGAGAAAAGATGGATCAAATCATTCTTTCCCAGACAGAGATCAAAAATAAATTCACAACCTTTGTTAATCAAATGGCAAGGTATGATCTAGGTGGAATGGAATCTAGTGTCAAAAATCTAAGAACCTCATTTGTAGCCCTGCATGACTTATTTCAAAACCGTATCACTCACTCCAATGACACAAGACTGAAGCTGGATCAGATGCACTCTAGAAGATACACTCCTTCAGCCTTGCTCATGGAAGAAATTAAAAAGGTTGTGCAGGATACTTTTGGGGTCTCTACTTCCTCCACATCTCAATCCACATCTAACATGCAAAATCAAGAACTTTAAAACAAGTGTCTTATTTCCAAACTTCAAATGACTCACTCAGTGCTCAAGTACATGCTCTCACATCCTTGGTGCAGAGTCAACAAACAGACATCAAAACCTTGCTAGACTCTCACAAGTATCTTCAAATGCAGAATTATGTGGATTTGGGAACCATCATGGGGAAGCTCAATATACCATTGCCCTCATTACTTGAAGATGTAAGGCCAGAAATACCAACTCCCCTAATTATTCCTGTCAACAAGCCTAAAGGGGAGATAGCAGCTAGGATTCAACAGTCCAAGGATGCTGGTAAATCTAAGGAGCCTATCACATCAACTCAACATGGCCAAAGTTCTTCACAAGCTCAACAATTCCAAGATGTGGAAAAAGAAAGACCCAACAAGGCTGCAGAAGGACCAAATCAAGATCAAGAATGCAGTGAACTTCTTCCAATCCTAAGGATGTCCCTTCAAAACAACTACATAACCTACAAAAGAGCATTGGCCAAGACCATCAACTCCATTAGGGCAGTGGTTATGAAAATTGATAATTATTTGGAGAAAAGGATTGTTGTAAATATCAATGATGTTGGTGTGGACAGATATCTTCAGGTGTCTCTACCAAATCTCAGAACTTTAAGAGCATCTGAGCTGGATGTAGTGATTGACAAGGTACATGTAGTCATCACAAAGGACACCCAATTGCTTCATGAACTCAAAAAGGCTCAAATAGATGATTTTCCTGAAGCTTATCTATATCCAAGCAAGAGGGTGGCCTACATCTGCTTTCAGACCAAGAAATACAAGATCTTTAATGTTCCTAAGAACTGTGTTAGAGGAAACATGAGATTGATTATGACACTTTAATCTGATCTAAAATGCAAAAAGAACAAGAAAATTGAAGATGAAGAAATGATCATAATCCTTAAAAGGTACCTTGTGAATGTTGATACCATATTGCCAAACTCACAATACAATTTAAAAGATGACAAGGATGATGATGAGCAGAAGCATAATAAGAAAAAACCTTCTGGCTCAAATCCAAGTCAATATTCAAGAGCAACCGAAAGCAATGACAGGAAGCAAGATGAGAAGAAAGGTGATGACAAGAAGAAAGGGGATGAAAGGAGAAGGAATAAAAAGGAAGATGGCTCAGAACCACAACAACAAACCCTAAAAATCCAAATCAATTAAGCTCAATCCTCCAAGCCAAATAACTCAAATACCAAACCACCTCATACCTCAAAGCCTAAATACTTGTACAAATATACTGCTAACACCTTTCTGAAAATACCAATAACATCGAATCAAACACTTCTCAAGAAAATCTCAAACGTACCTTTTGTTAAGCCTATAAGTCCGTTGGGAGAAATCCTAAGAAAATGCAAGTTACTAAGAGGGCCATCTGGAATTGCTATAATCAAAGTGATTTTCTACCTCTAAACTGGTGCATCTCAGATAAGACTACTTTCAACAATTAGCTGAAGAAATGGTCAGAGTTTGGGTTGTAACACTAAGGGAAGTAAGAATATACTATCTGAATAGATCATTCACATTTCTTGGCAGTAACTTAATGGATACTTTTTCACCCACAAAGATCAAAAGAGTGATAAGCTTACTGAAGGATAAGGATACTGCAACTAAGGCATAGAGATCTGTTTTGGCTGAATGGTTGGTAGAAAGGGAAGAAAAAGAGCAAGAAACAAGGCTGAAAGTGAGGAGAGGAAGAGAAAGTATGATGAGGAGATATAAATGTACATTCAAAAATCAGAAGATCTCAAGGCAAAAAGGATGAGCAGAGTTACTAAAGAGAGACAATTTCTAAATCTCAAAGCTGGCAGATTCTCAAGGTTTAGGATTGATTTATTGAGTGGTTACTCATTACATGATAAACTCAAACTTATAGAAGCTTTGAGGGGGACACTAATCATAGAGGAACTGGAAATACTTGTAAACTTAAAGGACCTCATTAGAGAAGAAACAGGAGATCAGACATTTGTCTAATGTATGTATCTGTCAAACTCAAGAAATCACCTAATGTATAAATGTTGTATTTCTGTCAATTTTTATATAAAGTCTAATTGTTCATTTTAGCTTGGGCCAGCTCTCTCCTTGAACTCAATGAGCAGGATAGAATCTCCAGTCATGTTCCTTGAGCAATCATTAACTAGATATGAAATATTCTTTTTGTTTTCCTGCACACATCAAAATTAAATCAAGTTGATTTTAGTACCCAAGTTTCCTATGGTCCTACCTTGTTAGCCTTTTTCTTAGGTTTCTTAGGCTTTCCCACATCAGACCTAGGTGATTGAGGATCAACCTTAGTCTTAGGGGATTGACTGTCAATCCCATGATCAATTATGGATAACATGATATGGCATAGATTGTGTAAACATGTTATTTCAGTAAGGCATGCTAAATGGCATTTGTGACATATTGAATGTAGCATAAAAAGGATTTTGTGCAAATGGCATATTAGCAAACTGGGCATTTAAATTTTGTGCAGGCATAATAGGCATGCCACTCATTGGCAATATGGGCATGTTAGGAAATGAGGGAGGTGCATAAATGGATGCAGTCATAACATATTTGCAATTAACAGACAAATGATTAACACTACCACATTTAACACGGGTTTTTCTAGTTGCATATTTATCAGGTGTGTAGTTGTTATATTTTTTTGTGTAAGACATGCCTGTACTATAACAAGACTAAGTCAAATTGATAGACCTAAGTAAGTTGTATGATAATCTAAGTTTACATTTTGTATTGTATCACTTAAGTCTGTAAAAGTGTAAATAGATTAAACTGGAGTATTTTTCTGTAAACAGTCTCAAGCCTAAGAATAAACTCTGGAAGAAGATCATGAAGATCATGCCTCAGAGACAATGTGAAGAATCTTGGAGTTGAATAAATCTATTTTGGGAAAAATATTTTAACTCAAGAAATCTACAAGTCACAGATTAAGTCTTATAGAGAAGTCAATGGAGAACTCCAGAATGACTTATCGAGAAGCCAAGAAACAGCTTATAGAGAAATCTCAGAGATATCGACAAGCCAAACTGAAGATATGAAGATTGAAGTTATCGACAATTCATTTCTACGTTAGAGTACTCAGAGATATCGATAATCCAAAATGAAGATATGAAGATTAGAGATATCGACAAGTTAATTCTACATGCAAAGATTTGGAGACCTCGATAAGCCAAGTTCATTCGAGAACTCAGAGATCTCGATAAGTCAATTTCACATTTGAGAACTCAGAGATCTCGAAAAGTCAAGTTCACATTCGAGAACTCAGAGATCTCGACAAGTCAAATTCAAATTCGAGAACTCAGAGACCTCGATAAGTCAAAACACTTGTAGAGAACTAAGAGATCTCGATAAGTCATTATACTTATCGAGATGTCAGTTCTCTATAGTTCAAACTGGTAATCTCGATGTAAAACTCAAGTTCAGAATGCAGACCAGATAAATATCCAAGATTATCAATCAACAAATAAATCAATAATTGATTTAAAAAGTCTACCAAAAGCAGCTTGTAGAGTACAATATCAAAGGCCAAGATTAACTGACAAAGTAAAGTCACAGACATGCACGATTTATAAAGATACACTAAGCCGCAAATAGAAAGTTTTAGTTAACTTAAAGTAGGGTTTAGTACATGCTATTGCATGATGTGTAAAACCTGTTGGATGCTTTATTTTAGAAGTAAGAAAATAGATCTAAAAATTCTTGTAACTCTCAAGAAAGAAGTTGAGTTCTTTATCAACAAAGAACCCAGAAATTTATTGCAAGACATACTTGATTTTAATATAAAATTAAGTGAGTTGTGAAAGATAGTGTATTCATGTGCATGTTTTATTATTCCTATTGAAAAATATTATCTCTACAAGTTAGACTACTTTGTTCACCACTTCCATAATAGTTTAAAAATCTCAAAAATAATGCAAAACACATTCACCCCCTTGTGTTGTATTCATTACCTAACATATTTGTTAATTCCCACTTTTCCATTCCTGTTATTTTTCCTTTTAGAATCTTCCCTGACCTCGATTTTCTCCAGTATGTCATTCAATTGCTTTATTGACAGATGCCCCACATTCACTCTCTTGTTCTCTTTAACTTGACTTAATTCTCCTGTAACAAAATTATTGGAAACTGATCCATATTTCTCATTTGGTTTAGCTAGCTTGGCTTTGCTAATAGGCTTTTTTTCAATTGACGGATGTGGTTCTTGTCTTTTGACGGATAATCCCTTTTAGCTTTCAATCGATAAACTCCATCATCCATTGATTCCACATCTGTTTATAATCCTACTACCAACACATGATCCAGCTTCTCCTTGTCCTCTTTCCAGGCTTCTTCATAGAATGATTTTATACCTTGAACCTTAGCATTTTGGGAACTTACATTTCTTGATGATTTCCAAGCCTTGATTATCTCTCTTTCTCTCGTTAAAGATGTTTTCTCAAAATTTCCTCTTTCTTCAAAGATTCAGTCAATTCATCTTTTGTAATCTTATACTCTATCTTCAGTTTCTCAAACTCAACAAGTTGAGTTTCTACCACACTTTATTCCTCTCACTTAAAAACAGATAATTATCTTTAATTTTTGTGTTTTATTTAGTGAGTGATTTAAGTGTAACACGCAAGTAATATAATTATATTGACATGTCATTTATAGAATCATTACACTCATCTTTAGAAAGGTGTGCTAGATTAGTAGTGATTACCTGATTGCTTGAAGAACTGACATATGCTTCATCTGATTTGGCCATTAGAGCTGGATTGATATAGCTTGTTTCTTCATCTTCATCTAACCCATCAGCTGCCCAGTCTTTGTTTTAGTAAGTAAAGCCCTTTCCTTTTGTTTGAGAAAATCAAAATATTTCTTTTTTAATCCACATGCTCAAACTTTGTTTTCTCAGAATCAGGTTATCTGCATTCATTTACAAAATGACTACTAAATCCATATTTGAAACACTTGAATTTAGATTTATCCACCATGTTTCTATTTGTCTTGGTTGCTCCAAAATTCTTTTTGAATTTGAGCTTGGTAAATCTTCTTTATAGGAAAGTTAGATATTCATCTATGTCCACCATATCATCCTGACTAAGTTGATCTTCATGCTCAGCCATTAGCCCTTTTTCTTTTGCCTTCACAAACCCTTGAGTTTGGTGCAGATTCCACAGCTTCAACATTCATCTCCTTCACTCTCCCTTGTTTAGCTACCAATGCAATAGATCCTCCCTTCTTCCTTCATTTCTCTGACTGCTCATCTTGTTCCAACTCAAGCTCATAAGTTTTTAGAATGCCATACAGTCTCTCCAAAGTAAACTCCTTATAATGTTGGGAGTTTCTAAGAGAGACAATCATAGGCTTCCAGTCTTTTGGTAGAGATCTAAGGATATTTGGAATGTGATAATATAATAGGAACACTGCTGAATTTATAACAAAAATATAAAGATAGTGAGACATCCTGTCTTGATATGGTTGATATGGGAGTTATGAAATATTTGGCTCCTGAAAAAGTAGGAACAAGGAAAACCTAACTCCCTCTTCTTTTTTTACTCTTTACATAAAATAAAAAAGACGATGTTGTCATCATTTCAAAATATAAACTTCCTTATGGACATACTTCAAATATCAAAAATTGTGTGTCGATACTAGATTTGAAGTTTTTTGGGCTGAAGTCTCATGATTGTCACATACTCCTACAACAGCTGCTCTCACTTTCTATGCGTTCAATTCTGCCAAAATATGTTAGGGTCACCATCAATCGGTTATTTTCTTTTTCAACTCATTGTGCAGCAAAGTTGTAGATGTATAAAATTAGATAAATTGCAGTCAGATGTGGTATTGACCTTGAAAATAGATGGATGTATCTATTTGAATAGTTCAATAAAGTATTAGAATGTTACCTGCGCAATCGTTATCATCCGAAAGATTTCATGGCTGAAAGTTATTTAGGAGAGGAATATGTAAAATTTTGCCCAAAATTTATTCTCCAGATTTACAGAACTGTGGGTCTTTCGAAGGACGAAAAGCTTTCTGGTTCATTGTCCACTGCAGTAATGAAGTCTATTGAAGAAAAAGAACGCGATCAGGCACAACTTCATGTTCTTATGAACAATTCTGAAGTTAATTTGTATGTTATGTAAGTTAATTCATATTTTCTATTCATGATTCAGCTATAAGTTAGGAATATTTCTTTGGTTTCTGATTTAGTTGTGCATTTTTTAAGGATGCACAAGGAATTAATGGAAGACACTTATAGAAGGAAAAAAAACCATACAATGGCTGATTGGAGAGCACAATCGGCTATTTGCTCACTAGTTTGAAAAAAAGATTAGTGAAATGATCAAGAATAGAGAAGTTGTTTCGGACATGTTAAGATGGCTGGCTGGCAAGCCATCTTATTTTGTTTTCACTTTTAAAGGTTATCTAGTTGATAGAGTGTGATATTTCATAAAGGAGTGGGATGTTGCAAGGGATGTCTAAAATAATGGTGCTTCCGTAGTTTCTAAGAATGTCCAAGTATCTAATGCCAATGATCTGAATCCCGTGGAGAGTTATACGGTATTTTATGGAATTATTGAAGAAAGATGGGAGTTAGATTACCATGTCTTCAAAGCCCCATTATTCGTGTGTAAATGGGCAGATAGAAATAGAGGCGTCAAGGTGGATGATCTTGGTTTCACACTTGTTTATATAAGTCGACAAGATCACAAAAATGATAAATACATGTCGGTTGACCAAGTGAAGCAAGTCTTATATATCCAATATACGGTAGATGATAATTAGTCAGTTGTTTTAACCTCCACAATTTGAGATTACCACGGGGTGTGTAATGACGATAACCTAGGAGATACGAGGTTGAAAAATCCACCATTTTGTACTGAAATCCCTGAAGTTGATGTTTCTATCAATGAGTATGAGCCTAATATTGGAAATCAGAAAGAGGATGTTGAAGGAATTTGGCTTAAAACATTATATAATTTTATCAGAGTTTATGATTATTTAATGTTTAATTCTACTTGTGGGTTTTAAGATGCAGTTTTAGTTAACAATTTTTAAAACATTTAATAACCATCACATGCTTAATTTTTACTCATACTAATGTTGTGCACTACATCATTGTTTACTCAAATAATGCTTAACTGTCATGCATTTTGAAGTCGGCAGTGGCAAGTGGAGACAGTTCAAGTCTAATTTAAAATATGATTATGTGAAGCCATTTGCTGGACAAAAAAAGCTTGCTAAACCCCCAGAAAGTATGCATTTTTTGGTAAAGATTCTTCGAAGCGAGTCGTCGCAATGAAGACCTCCTCCGATTGGGTGGTATGCATTTTATTTATTAATTTTCTATATTTTTTATGCATTCACTTAGTCGCCCACGAGTCTACAAGTAATATTAATATATTGTTATAATAAATAGTATTTTATTTTAATATTTATATGAAGTCACTTAGAGGGAGAGTGAGGTAATGAAAGTATCCTCATCGAACATCAAGGAAAGGATATATTGGCGTTCAAGAGGATGAAGTATTATTTTTATGTATTCTTGTAATTTCTTGTAGTTTTCATTTTTGTTGAAGATTTGTCAATGTTTGTTTAATTTCTGATTAATTATTTTTAATAGGTAAAAGTGGGGCGGCTGGATCCCGAAGAAGATCTTTATCTAGCAATTATATGGAAAATAGCACGTAATCCCGAGGACGAAGAAATTATTGATCCAGAATTGGCATAGAAATTTAAAAAAATTATAAGTGAACTGAATTTTTGTAAGTATTTTATTTCCATATGCATTCTTGATTAATTATAATTTTGTTGATAAGATGAGTTAATTGAAAAGAAGAGTAAAGGGAAATTGAAATTGTCTAGAAGCGAGGATGTTCTAACTGTTGCATTGGAAACCCCTGAGCATTCAGGTAGGGTCGAGGGTGTAGGAAGTTTCATAAGCCCATCTACATATTTCAGTTTGCTAAAACAGAAAAGGAACCGGATTACGAAAGCAGAGTTATTAGAGTGTGATCCAGAAAGGGATCAAGAGTTTCAGAAAGCTAAGGAAAGATATGAGAAAGCGGAGAAAAATTTTAATTCACATATTTCTGAGATGAAGGCGTAGATGACTTCATCCAATATGGAATCATCGATATTTTCGGACAAAGCTAGTTGTCCAGAAGATGAAGAAAAAGAACACAATGATGAAGAAGAGGAACTCCATAAAAAAAAGAACGGGATAATACCAAAGGAATGTTTAAACATAAGGGATAAAGCTCAAACATCAATAACTGGAAAGGAAAAAATCAGTACAACTCAGTTGGCAAAGGTGGCTACAAAACGGGCACTGTTGACAGATCAAAAATTATATGTTACAACTGTGATGAGTTGGGCCACTTTACAACTGAGTGTAGGAAGCCAAAGAAAATGAAGAAGGATAAAACCTACTTGGAGTTGGAAGTAAAGTATGAAGCTCTCTTGAGAAAACAACAGGGAAAGGCTTAAATAGCTAAAGTTAAGAGTTAGGATGACACTGATGAAGATGATGATAATTAAGAATTTGGAAATTATGCACCCATAACTTTAGAGTAAGGAGAATCATCCACATCAAAATCAGAGGTACCAACACTAACCACAATTGATTTTTAATACAAGCCAATATAAAGAAACTGTTGAAAAGATAAGTGTAGAGACGTTTCACATCCATACAAGCATGGTGGCAGCTACTGAGGAAGTTATTAGACTGTCAAAAATTAATAAGAAGCTAGAGATTGAAAAGCAAGAGTTGGACCTGTAGCTTGTTGAGCTTGAAACAGTCAAGTAAGAAAATGAATATTTGAAAAATTAGCTCAAGTTTGCAAATGAAATTGAAGCAGTGCTGAGGGAAAAATTGAAAAAGAATGAAGTAAAATTGAAGTTCTTTAAAAATGCATATCAGTTGGTTGGACAATACCATGGGAAAAATAAACCATGCGCTGATATAGTTATTGGTTTGGACTATGATGCCTTGAATAGAAACAAAAAAAAATGAAAGTGATAAAGGAAAAAAAATTACAGATCAACATGTCCCAATTGTGCTAAGAAAATTAAATGCACCTTTGTTCAAGGCATGTGAGGTTAATTTTAGTGAGGTTGAGTTGGTCATCAAGCAAGAACTTGCAAATGAAGACAGTGAAAACAAGGATTTAAAAACCACTACTATAAATGAAACTAAAAAGAAACCAATAGTCAATCAAGTTATCAAGACACCAACCAAGGAGGTCAAAACTGAGAATGCTGGGAAAAAAGAAAAAGAAAAAGAAAAAGAACAAGAATGGAAAAATAGGCGTGAATAAAAAGCAACAACTATGCTTTTGTTGCAGATGCTCCTAGGAAGCAATGTCAAATATGTGGATCAACAAATCACCTAACTCACCTTTATAAAGGCTATCAGTGAGCCAAAATTGGGAGCTTGCAAATACAATGAGGCATTTGTTGAAGATCCCTGTTCATTACATGATAAGTTTCACTGCATTCCTGGAAATAAGAAATTTATGATAAGTTGTCATAAATTGAGAAAAGAATTCTAGAAGGGTAATCTTGGATCTGAGATTAGAAAGGAAAATGCTTATCAAACCATGAATGTTGTTCTTTTTAAAAATTCAAATTCTACTTTTGCAACTTCTATGAAAAAGAAGAAAGTGCCCAACACTGCTTAGGTAGCTAAACACACTTAATTCTCATTGTGTGCAGGGTAAGATGAAGAGAGTCATATGGATCATTAACAGTGGGGGCTCCAGACATATGACTGGTGATAAGGCCCTGCTATCACAATTTGAGTAGATGGCTGGCCCATTGGTGACTTTTGGAGACAACAATAAAGGATTCACAATGGGATATGACAAGCTATATTCAGGAAATGTTGTCATAAATGATATAACACTAGTTGCTGGACTTGAAGTAAATCTTTAAGTATCAGCAAATTTACTGAAAAGAGATTCAAGGTAAATTTTGAAAAAGAATACTGCTCAATTATCAGCAAGAAGACTGGTGAGATTTCTTTGAAATGAGTAAGAAAAGGAAGCTTGTTTGTTGCAAATCTAAGTTCAACAAACAAGGATGGAATTTGATGCTTTTATACCAAGACATCCATTGAGCAAAGAAAGTTATGGACAAGAAACTCTCTCACCTGAATTACAAAGCAATTAATATATAGGTGAAAAAGGTTATAGTGGGAGACATGCCAAGAATTTTCTCAAGATGAAGTTTGTAAGGCTTGTCAGAAAGGCAAAATGAAGAGGTCCGGTCACAAGAGCAAAACTATGAATTTCATAAGTACACCATTGTAACTTATTCACATTGACCTGTTTGGACCAGTTAATGTCTTATCTATTTCTAGAAAAAAATTATGCATTGGTGATGGTGGATGACTACCCCAGGTATACATGGATAGAACTTATGCATTCAAAGGATGAAACTCCACACATAATTATTGAACACCTAAAGAAAGTTGAAAAATAGGCTGAAGATCAAAATTGTGTAAAACGATTGAGAAGTGATAATGGCACAGAATTCAGAAATGCAGCATTGATTGTATTCTGTAAAGAAAAAGGCATTGTTCAAGAATTTTTAGCTGCAAGAACACCTCAACAAAATGGTGTTGTTAAGAGGAAAAATAGAACTCAAGTTTAGGTTGCCAGAACAATGCTGCAAGATGCCAATCTGCCAACAAGTTTTTGGGAAGAATCTGTGAACACTGCATGTTATACTCAAAACGGATATTTGATTAATAAAAACCTTGGAAAATTACCTTACTCAATTCTATCAAAAGGAAAGCCTAATGTGAAGCATTGTGCTAAAGGACAACTCTGAATATGTGGGAAAATTTGACTCTAAGGTTTTTGAAGCAAGTTTTATTGGATATTCATTGGAGAGAACTACCTACATAGTTTATTTTCTTGAACAGAAGAAAATTATGGAAAGTACAGATGTGAATTTTGATGATGACAAGTGTCCGGGCTTGGAATTCCTTGATGAAAATGAATCTAAATCTTTGAAGTTTGAAAATCTCAGTATTGATAGTGATTCTGAGGATGATGCTGAGATCAACACAGAAAATAGAATGGAGTAAGAAAAAATTGATCAAGTGATCCATAAAAATGCAAATTCTAATCAAATAATAATTTCATATGAGTTTTATGGCACAAACTCAGGGGAGAAGAAGATGGTGGTTCTTCAAGTTATGGCAATGATGAGAACAATTCTAGTCAACAAGATCACACCAGGAAATGTGATAGAAGTCACACCAGAGATGCAATAATTGGTGATCCCGATGCTGGAGTGAAAACTAGAAGTGCTACCACAAATGAATGTTTGCATGCATGTTTTCTGTCTCAAATTGAGCCATAGAAAACTGAAGAGACCTTGTTTGATCCTAACTGGATAATTGCCGTGCAAGAAGAATTAAATCAGTTTGAGAAAAGTAAATTTTGGGAATTAGTTCATACATCAAGCAATAGAAGCATTATCGGAAAAAAAAATGGGTGTATAGGAACAAAATGGATGAAAATAGAATTGTGACAAGGAACAAAGCAAGACTGGTTGCTAAAGGCTACTCAAAAGAAGAAGGAATTGACTATGATGAAAATTTTTCTCCAGTTTCAAGACTTGAAACAATAAGAATCTTCCTCGCATTTGCTGCACACTCAAATTTTAACATCTATCAAATGGATGTGAATAGTGCATTCCTCAATGGTGAATTGGAAGAGGAAGTCTACGTGCAACAACCACATGGCTTTGAAGATCCAGAATTTCTAGACTTTGTTTATAAATTGTTAAAGACTCTCTACGGATTGAAGCAAGCACCTAGAGTATGGTATGACCCACAAACATAATTATTTATCAAACATGGATTTACCAGAGGAACTATTGATAAGATTTTATTCTACAAGCAGCATAGTGATGATATTATCCTAGTTCAAATCTATGTGGATGATATCATTTTTGTTTCTACTAATGAGAAGTTATGTCAAATATTTTCAAGATTCATGCAGAGTGAATATGAGATGAGCATGATGGGAGAGCTCAATTACTTCCTTGGCCTTCAATTTAGTTAAAGAAGTGATGGCATCTTATCAGTCAAACCAAATATGTTAAATATTTAGTGAAGAAGTTTGGAATGGTTGACTGCTCACCTGCATCTACACCACTGACTACAGCTACCAAGTTGGATGAAGATAAGAAAGTAAAAAGTGTAAACATATCTGGCTATAGAGGAATGATTGGATCTTTGTTATACTTAACTTCTAGTAGACCAGATATCATATTTGCAACATATCTGTGTGCTAGATTTCAAGCGAATCCCAAAGAATCACATTTGATGGCAGTAAAAAAAATTAGATGTTTGAAGGGAACAACAAACTTGGTTTTGTGGTATCCTAAGGGAACTGATTTTGAAGCTGTTGCATTCACAGATGCAGATTTTGTTGGATGCAGGGTTGACAGGAAGAGTACTAGTGGAAGCTGTCAATTTCTTGGTCAAAAACTTATAACTTAGTATAATAAAAAACAGCAATATGTGCCAACTTCTAAAGCTGAGGATGAATATATAGTTGTAGAAAGTTGTTGTGCTCAAGTGCTTTGGATTAGAAATCAACTAATGGAATATGGACTAGTGTTACATAAAATTCCAATCATGTGTGATAATACTAGTGTAATATCTATTTTTGCTAATCCATTTCATCATTCTATAACTAAACATATTGATGTAAGGTGCCACTTTATTAGAGAACATGTGGCAAATGGCACTATTGAGCTCATTTTTATTCCAACAAAAAATAATTAGCTGACATTTTCTCTAAACCATTGGATGAAGCAACTTTCACTAGACTTGTTAGTGAAATTGGAATGTTAAATTCTTCATTCTAAAGGAAAGAACTCGGCTAATATGTTACAGCAGATTAATTTATGATAAATCAAAATTATTTTAATTTTATTAGAAAAATAACTAGAATATGATCCATAAATATTGCAGGACTCTCTGTATATTTATTTTTTAAAATTTAAAGTTAACTTTGAATTTTTTAAATTCTGAGAATAAATTGTCTAATTATTCATTCACATATTTAATATGTGAAACTGATATAAGACAGAATTGAGATAGAACAAAAGTATATAGAGAACTGAGTTCTCGATAAGTCTAAATGACTTCTCGATGAGTCATTTTGAGACTTCTCGACAAGAGTTCTTAACCAGTCTTTTACATGAATTCTCGATGGACTTCTCAACAAGACTCTTTATGACTTCTCGACAAGTATTGTAGAGTTCTCGACATATATGTATACATAGAGTTCTCTACATGTATAAATTTTAGACTTCTCGATAACTTAGAACTAAAATAATTTAATTATATTAATTATTATAGTATAATAATTTTGATACAAAATAAATTCCAATTTTATGTTGGTTTATTCAATATAAATTGAAATATTTCAGTCCAATTAGGACAAATTGAGTATTTGTACATCGTCTCGATAAGTCACTATTTAGTTCTCGATAAGAGTCAAGAAAGTGACATCTCGATAAGCAAATATCAACCATTTATTCCTACTTCTCGACAAGTCACTTCCTTTTTTCTATAAATACCTAGACATCTCGACATAACCCCTTTTTACGCTTTTGAGATCTAAATTGACCTAGCTTTTGCAAATCTTAACAGCTCTCACTCATTTAAAGTTCTTTCCCTCACAAATTTCTTACCCATTTTCGAGATCTAAATTGACCTAGGTTTTGCAAATCTTATCAGCTCTCACTCATTTTAAGTTCTTTCCCTCTCAAATTTCTTACCCGTTCAAACTCATACACTTACAAAGGCTGCAAACAATGTTAGTGTTGTTATCCCAAAGGACGGTACCAACTAACTAGTTTTCACTGATGCTAACTAAGCTTTTGACAGCTTCAAGAGTTTTTTTAGTTTTTTGTCTGAGTCTTATCTTGCAGGTGCCTTGACTGCTAATCCTATCCTTTACTTGGACGTGCTCAATGAGTTTTGGAACTTAGTTGTGGTTAACATTGTTGTGCATAAGAATCAGGTAGTGTCCTGGGTAGTAAAGTGTTTAATTCAGGGTAAACAAGTGGAATTTTATGCCAATGATGTCAACAAATCATTGGGCATCCCTATAGACAACATGGTGGAGGTACCAACTCAACAAGAGCTAGCTGAGTATATGGATTTCATAAATTACAGTAAGAAGATCAATCTTGCCAGCTTGAACAAGAAGCATCTCAGGACGGAATGGTCTTTCCTGATTGATTCAGTTGTTAGAGCCTTCACCTACAGGAAGACTGGGTATGACAATATATCCAGTGTGGTCCAAAAGGTGGTGTTCTCCATGGCTTACAGCAGGCACATTAATGTGGGGTTATTGATCCTGGAAAAATACAGCACTAGGCTCACAATGCCATGGGCCAACAAAGGTAAGGAAATTTTCTTTCCTGGTTTTATTATATTTACTTTAAATCATAAAGTTACAGACATACATTTACTTGATGGTATTGATAGAACTAAAATAGGCAATTGTAAACAATTGTCCAAAATTTTATTTGGGTCACAAATTACAAAGAATAAGGTGGAGGTAGGTTTAAATATCACTAATTTTATGTTGGAGAAATTTAGAACCTACCCCTACCCTATGCCTGACATGAGATCCAGTTCAATATCTTGTTCAGTTATGGCTCCTGCCCCTGTAGTAGTACAAACACGGGATAACTAACAGGAGCCTTCCACAACTGAGACCAGTTATTCATTACCTTAAATGCTAGGGAACCAACCACTTCATCCTCTCAACAGGGTGGAGTGAATAAAAAAAAGAGAAATAATGCACCCTTGACTATAATTTCTGAGAGTACTAGAGAGGAATAAACACAATTAGAGTCTAACATGGTCAGAAAGCCAAAGAAGACAGAAAATTGAGTTGACCACTCAAGTAACACATCTGCATCTTTCCAAAAAGAAGCAATTGTAATAGAGGGAAATAAACAAACACTAGAGACATCTTCTCAATAAGGTATCTCTATTGAATCAAGCATTCTCCCAAATGCAATCTGTAAAGAGTATGCACCCGAACTTGAGCACTCTCAAGTTGGTGATAGAAGAAATTTGGTTGGCACACACCAAGAGAGAACATCATTTGAAACTTCCTTAGTTACTCAGGGGGAGTTTCCAACACTCAATTCTAATCTGATAAATCTTATTTCACAAATTTCTTCTTCTTATAATGAAAAACTTGAATCCTCATCTCAAGTTTTTCTAAAATCAAGTGACATAGTTCAAGAAACTGTGGTCACCACCCAAACACTACATTAAGTTGGTGAAAGGCTACATGATGGGGTAGACCTTGATGACACCAACACAAGAACAGGAGTTTCATCAGTTTTAACTGAAGACCCTGTGCAAGTTACACTAGCACCTTCATGTGCCCAACAATCTTCACAGATTGACAGGTTTGAAGGTGTTCCTCTTGAGGGGGAGCTACCTCTATCCTCACCAATTCAATTGGAGGTTCCTTTAGCAGGGACAACCCCCTCACAACTGTGGATGATATTGCTCTGATAATTGAAGTTGGGAGTATAATTGTCAATGATCCAGACATTAAGGAGATAAGTATAGCACATTCAAGTTCCAGTTCCTTGCAAGAGGAACAAGGGTTTGAGGCTATGGTACATGATAGTAGCCTAGTCAACTCCCTTCGAATCTAAATAGAGGTTCCCACTAGTGGTGAACAATACACTACCATAACCACAACTCAAGCTGCGAGTTCAACTATGACTTCTGGCATAAGTCCAGTTACTACCCATATCCCAAGCACCTCAAACACAATAGACCAACCTTCCACCTCCAACATCAACCCTCAACCCTCTCACATCGTAGCTCAATGACTGTAATATGCTCAAGCCCAACCAAAAACTGTTAATGACCTTTTGGTTGAGCAACTTGAAGGCCTAGATAATATCACCCAACAACTCCTCACTATAGATATATCAAACCAAGATTATAAATAAATACTACTTTCTTACAAGGAGGATGTTAAAGAGGAACAGGTAAAAATTGCAGATGAAGCAGATGGTAATGTGGATGCATGGCTTTCAAAAGAATTTACCACAACTATGGAGTTGGCCTTAGCAAAGTTTAGAGAAGAATATGTGACCATTTTGGGAAGAAAAGCTAAGGTCCTCCTTCCCCAAGAATTATATGATGTTGTGATAGAGGTGTACAAACCATAATTGAAGGCTTTTCATCATATTGGAAGAGGTTTGAAAAACACTCTGGGCAAGTATCAAGTTGCGGTAAAGAAAATGGTTATTTACAGGATTGATGAGCTGCTGCCAACATTTCAAGATATCAAGACCAAGTTCAACAAGTTTTCTGATAGACTTTAAGCCATCTCTCTCACTCCAGTGGAAGAAAATATGTCTAAGTTGAGAGAATCTTTCAAAGCTTTGCATGAGGTGATCCAGAAATAAATCACTCAAAATAATGGCTCAAAGGTCAAGCTGGATCAACTGTACAAAGCAATATTTGAAATTTCCACCTTGGTCATAGAGGAGGTCAAGAATGATGTACATAATTATTTTGATACTTTGGAAGCATCTAGTTTACAAAAACCAATATCAACATCCACAAACCTGCAAATTTAAAATCTACAAGCTCAAATATCCACTCTCCAATCTTCAAATAAATCATTAACAACTCAAGTGTCTCAGCTAACCTCCCTGGTTCAAAGTCAGCAACAGGATATAAAGTCGTTTGTAGACTCCCACAAACATCTACAGATGCAAAACTCAGTATTTTTGGGGGCTATTATGGGAGCTTTAAATGTACCTCTACCATAATCATCTCAAACTATTAGGACTACACTCCGTCTACATTAAATCTCTATCCCTACGACCAAGCCTAAGGGGCAGATGAAGTTGAAGCTAAAAATACAATCTTCAAGCCAAACCACAATTCAAAAGAAGGACGATGTTGGGATGGAAAACTATTGAAAGCAGCTGAGGGACCTTGCATGGATAAAGAATTTGATGAATTTTTCAAGGCTTTCAAGATCTCTCTAACCAATAACTTCTTCACTTACAAAAAGGCTATGGACTAAAATATCAGTTTTCTAAGGGTAATAATGATGATAAGTGGAAACTACAGAGAGAAGAGGATTGTTACTGATATTAATGACTCGGGTATGGACAGGTGTATGCAAATGTCTCTCTCTTATCTCCAATCTAGAAGAGCATCTGAGCTGGACATCCTAATTAACAAAGTCAACAAGGTGATTCCATAAGAGAATCTCTTGTTAAATGAACTCAAAAAGGCTCAAGTAGCTACTTTTCCAGAAGCATATCTTCAACCTAGTTAGGGAGTGGTCTACATCTGTTCAATAACCAAAAGGTCCAAATATTTCATGATTCCAAAGTATTGTGTCATGGGGAACCTGAGACTGATCATGACCTTAGAGATTGACTTAAAACCTAAGAAGATCAAGAGCATTGAACATGGGGAAATGATCAAGATTTTGGAGAAATATCTGAGGAATGCTAACACCATGTTGCCTAAAATACAAATCAATACAAAAGATGAATTGGATGATGATGAGCAAAAGAAGGGTGAGCAAAAATTTTCTGGCTCAAATCCAAGTCAATCTAGTAAAGCAATGGGCAACAAGGGTGATGACAAGAAAAAGGAAAAAGAAGAAAAAAAGGGAAGGGATGATATCAAGAAAAGAAAGAAGGATGGAGAATAAAGAACAAAACAAATGAAAGTCCAAGAAATCCAAATCACTATAACTCAAACCCTCAAACCTAGCCAATCCAACATTCAACAAACTTCAACCTCAAAGTCCAAATACCTTTACAAACAAACTGCAAATTCCTTAATGAAAATACCAATCACAACCAACCGTATTTTTATAAAGAAAATCTAAATCTATCTTCATTCAAGCCTCCAATCAAGACTCACTTCAAATTTGTTGGGAGAAAAGCAAAGAAAATTCAAGCTAATACTGGTGCTATCTAGAACTGCTTCAATCAAGATGATTTTCTACCTATAACTGGGAGCATAACAAATAATGACTATCACCAACAACTAGCTGAGGAGGTAGTCAAAGTTTGGGTTGTCTCTATGGGAGAAGTCAGAATCTACTTCTTGGATGGCTCCTTTATTTTACTGAACAGAGAAGTAATGGAAACATTTCTATCCACAAAATTGAAGAGAGTGATAAGTTTGATGAAGGATAAGGATTTTAGCACAAGAATGTGGAAGGCTGTGATGTCTGAAAGATTGAGAGAAAGGGATATGAGGCATGATAGGATAAAGGCTGAAAGGGAAGAAAGAGAAAGGCAATATGCCAAGGAGATTGGGATGTTTGAACAAATATCTAATGAACTCAAGGCAAGGGGGTTGAGTAGAATTTTAAAAGATGGACATTTTTTGAATATTAAAGTTGGTAGATTTTCAAAATTCAGGGTTAATTATCTCAACAATTACTCATTGGAAGAATGGCTCTAACTGGTGAAAGCCTTAAGAGGGAAAGAAATTATTGAAGAACTTATAGTGCTAGTAGATTGGGGGATTTTTTTTGTGAACAATTTCAAGCTAAGGAATAAACTCTGGAAGAAGATCAAGTCATGATCATGCCTCAGAGAAAAGAAGTTGAAGCTTGGAATTGAATAATGTTATTATATGAAAAATGTTATAGGTCAAGATATCAACAAGTCACGGATCAAGATATATCGAGAAGTCATTCGAGAAGTCCAAAATGACTTGTAGAGAAGTCCAAAATGACTTATAGAGAAGTCTCAGAGATATCGACAAGTTAAATGAATATATATATATATAAGTTGAGATATCGACAAGTCATTTCTGCATGTAGAGATCTTAGATATATCGACAAGTCGAATGAAGATGTAGATAACTGGAGATATCAACAAGTCATTTCTTCATGTAGAGATCTTACAGATATCGACAAGTCAAATAAAGATATAGAGAATTGGAGATATCGATAAGTCAATTTCTCATATAGAGATCTTAGATATATTGATAAGTCAAATGGTGTATATAGAGATCTCAGAGATATCGACGAGTCACTTCTACATGTAGAGATTACAGCGATATCGATAAGTCATTTCAAATATAGAAAATAGGAGACCTCGACAAGTCAAATATACGTATAGAAAACTTATATATATCGATAAGTCATTATACTTATCGATATGTCAATTCTTTATAAAATAATCGCAGATCTTGAAATACTATCTCAAATTCAGAATACGGACAAGTTCAAGATTCAAGATTATCAGTCAACAAAAAATTCATTGACTAAATTAGAAATTCTATAAAAGTAGTTTAAAGAGAACAAGATCAAGGGTCAAGATTCACTGGACAAAGGGTGATCATAGACCTGCAAGATTCTGCACAGATTTGCTAACATCATAAAAGAAAATCGACAATGTTGCTTTAGAAATTGGTTTAATACATTTTAGTGCAAGTTTTGTAAACCTGTGTTTATAGTCTATAAAGTATGCATGGGTCCTTAAGAACTCATATTTGTAGCAAGGCAAGCTTGATTAATATAATTAATTGAATTTTTGATATATTGTGTTTTTGTGTGAATTATGTGAAACATAATATCTAAATTTCTTAACTGCTTTGTTCAAACCAATCCAAATAATTTAAAATCCAAGAAACACATTCACCCCCCCCCCATGTTGCTTCTCTTTGAATTCAATATATAACATTAAGTTTACGCTATCAATATCGATTACTGATATATCATTCGTGTTACCTAGAAGCTCTCAAGAATATATGTTCATCATTTGAGAGAGTTTTGTAACAGTTTTTATTATCAATATATAAATCGTTCTTTGCATTTGAGGTCTTAAAATTTATTAGATTATTAAATACTATATTCACCACCCTCTGCAGTATACTTTAAGGCTAATTTTAGCAGTTGATAGTCCCAATAAATATCTAGGTTTTATTTAATGGATATTATCCGTTGAATCGTTTCTTATACTTCGATGGCTATATTTGAGACTTTTTTTTCAGTCCTAGTTGTTAAGACACTATTTTCTGAACTATATGATTAATTGCTACTTATTTTTTAGCCAAAAGGTGAAACATAATCTTTTCAAAAATTCTTTTCTGAAAAAGAGGTTAAAATTTTATTTAAAATCAAAATTACCTTATAAAATGATAGTCATATCTAAAAGAGCTTAATAATAAGTTCTTTCAAAATTAACTATATGCTCCTCTGTTAGAGGTGTTCCAGAAATGTACGTGATCGAGCAAATTGCTCTACGGATGAATGGGTCGGATCATTTTGGAAATTGGGAAGTTTTGTACAAGTTATCCGTTTTTCCACCATTACCTTGTGGAAAATCGTTTGGTATGAATATGTTAGATACTAGTGACTCGATTGGTGTAATAGTACCTCTCCCCCAAAAAGTATTTTTTACTAATGCATAAATAGAAAAATTTATTGTAAAAGAACAAGATATTGAGGAATTGTCCATACGTAAAATCATATTTATTGATACGGACCTTTTCCACATAAATAGGAATCTTTTATTATAATAGAAACATAAGTGATCTGGTTTATTCAAGAATCAAAGTCGAGTTGCTTTATAAAAAGATGATATTAATGAACTTCTATGAAATGGTTACACGGGACTCAGCCAATATTCTTGATCATGAAATATCATTGAGAGATATGAACTCATGTTAGCAAGGATTTTCTACTATTATTTATAGTATGGAATGAGTCAATCATCTACTTTGGTATCTTATTGAACAAAAACTGGGTGTCGGGTGATTTTGCGCTATATACTTATGATCCCTTGTTATGAAAGGATGCACATTGTCCTTTATATTTATCTCGTATGGACTTCTTTAGAGAACATGTTCTTTATTGTCGAAAGCGACCAGATTTTAAGTATTGATATTGTAATAACCCCAAAAATTTTGGACTTTTTGTAATCCTTATGAATAGTGATTTTGTTGATTATGATGATTAAGGAAATTTTTCATACCACACTATGTAGGAGTTCTTTTATTGATATTCTGAGATCTTATTAGTACTCCATAGATTATATGAGTGTATGTAAAGATCGTCTAAATCCAAATTCGAACACTTTGATTTTTTCCCGAAAATCCACCAGATACCGAAAGAATTGAGTATGAGGTAACATGATTAAAAGGATTTAAATTCAAGAATATTAAGAGAGGATAATTAAAGGAATATAAAATATTGGGAAAGGTTTAGAGAAACCCAAGTAATAAGATCCCGGATATGATCCCTCAAACGACGAACGAGAACGAAAGTTAAGCGAACTGTATAACAGATAAGCGGTCATTAGCCAAGTAATTAAGGTTTAATCAAAGAGGTTAGTGGATGGTAATGTCATCACACCACCAGGAGGAGACATGTGTTAAAAGATGACACAATCAAGATGTCATAAGCATGGCTAGTAGATATTTTGAGTTGGTTGATTATTAGCCAAGTATTTTTTTTACCATGGTAAATTCTAAATTAAAAAAGCAAAAATAGAATTCAACCAAACAATTCATAACACAAAAAGCAAAGTTGACTTCTTGTTCCAATAAAAAGAAGCTCTCGGCCTCCTCCATTTCAAGCAAGAAGAAATTTCAAAATTCAAGATCCAAGCTTTGTTATTTTGTAAGGTAATTATCCTAGGTCCTTTGTACTTAGTCATGGCTATCCTAGGAATCTAATCCACAAATTCCTTCACAATCTTTTTCAATAAATCATTGAAGAAGAGAGTGAATAGTGTTTTCAAGAATTATAATTGTTTGATCTTATGTTTTTGGTTAGATCTAGCTTTTGTAAGGACTTTCAAAGGCTATTTCAAGCTTCTTAGTTACTTCTACTCACCAAGAAAGGTAAAACCTCATACCCTAGCTTTAATTTTGAGTATTTAGGAGTTGTTATTCTTAATATAGTATATGAGAAGCATGATCCATGTTTGTTAGAAGTTTGGTTGGATTTGTAGTGATTTTGGATATGAATCTTGGTTAATGGTTAATGAATCTTAAGTTATGGTTAGTAGATCATGTTTGTGGTTTAATGAGTTATAAAACCTTGAGATTATGGACTGACTTTGCCTTTATCTGAGTTGTGTTTGATGTATTGTTGATGGTTGGTGGTTTGTAATGAATTGGTAAAGAGTTAGTGTAGTTTAAAATTGGTAATCGCGTAAACATAGCCGTCATAATGACCCATTTCATTAAACTGCTTGTACTTAGTGTTAGGGACAGAAATCTCATTGACCAATCTGTAACTTTGCCATTTTTAGCTATATCGTGTCGTAAGCTTCATTTTGGTATGTGGTTCGCTTAGATCCGATGTACGGTTTAGGAGAAACGGCCGTTTTAAGTAACTATTTTTCGCGAGCGAACCATTACCCCTCGCTTTACTTTGAAACCTTGATTAAGGTCCTTAAATGACTAATTGAGGTACGAACAAATTTTGTAAGATTAATTGGTCAGTTGGTAGAGTATTCGCGAAAAAGTCGCCTTAAAAACTTAAACGGTTAATTTTATAAAAATGGTAGAGCCGAGGGTACTCGAGCCACTTATGTAAATCATTAAGCGCAAAAGCGAATGTTAGGGTCTAATTGGTTAAAGTCTAGTTTCTTAAGAGAACGTGGTTTAATTCCAACTTATATGTTGTTTATAGGTTACTAGACTCGCCCCAGGCCTTTTAACACCACTAGTCGCTCAGGCAAGTTTTCTACCTGTTATACTGTTGTTGTGATGTAATATATTGATGCATTATCTTGAGATAAGTGCATGGTTATTATTAGCAAAGTCTTGCGATATATTGGAGCATGTTGATATGATATATACATATATATATGCATGCCTGTTTCGTAATCTTGATATCTTGTTATCGATTCAATTGTTTATAAACTGCATAATACCTATGGTAGAGATAGGCATTATTTGCGTATACCCTTAGTATAGGGGACCCAGAGTTGAACATTTTCCTAAAACTGGGAGGCAAGGTTCCCGAGTATATATTATATAGTTTTCTATAACTATTAATTGAATAAGGTATATTCGATGGTTTTGAATAATAATCAAACTTATTTGCGATTATTCAAATAAAGATCGTACTTTCGTATAAGTATATATACGAAAGAGTCATTCTAAATGAGTCCTGCCCAACATTCGGGAAGTAAGTCCTTCTAAATGAGTCGGCATAAGCGACAGGCCGGGGTACGGTCTATCGAAGTATAAGTGGTTGGGTGGCAGTCCATCAATGCGTAAGAGGCCGGGTGGTGGTCTAGCACAAGTACCTAATGCAGCCAGGGTGATGACCGATGGGGGATTCATCCATCTACTAGTAAAAAAGGTTACTTAATGGGTATCTTTGCCTAATCAGCAATATATCAGGTTTATGCCAAAATTTTCTTCTTTCCAAATTCATTGGGTATTATAACTCTGTTTATACTTTACATAACAGAGGTTTTCAAGGAATGTATGAGATATATATATATAGGTGTATATATATATATATCGGGAATTAATGAAGTATCTAGTAACTTCATTTCTTTAAATGATATTTCAAAGATTGAATATATTCAAGACTTATCTTGTAGTCTCATATATGTGATGATCTTTTGAAAATCTATTATACTTTGAATAATGGTAGTTCAAGTAGTTTTCTAAAATGATATAAGTATATTGGAGTATTTGGTAACTTCATCTTCTTTTAAGCTTATATCCAGTAAGTAATCATCTTACACTTGATAAAGATTTTTTAGTAAGTTATCAACTCAGATACTTACACTATTGATTAAAATATATTTTATCTTGCGAGCTGTAATGCTCACTCTTGCTTCATTTCTTCATCACACAACAACAGTTAGGAATGATGGCCAGACTCAAGAAAACCCAGCGCAAGAGCGTGGGAAGCGTCATGCGTCTTCCCGTTGATATCATAGCTGTCATAGCTGCAGAGGTAGATTTATCTGTAGATCAGGTATCCTACTTTTGGGAATCAATTATGTATAATTATAACTTGTGTTGGATAATGGCAACTAACTGTAAACTTATTAAGTAATCATTTTGGGTTGTAATAACTTTTAATTTATGGATTCAAGGACTTGTACTTATTTCAATTTCATATCTGAGATTATAACGTGTTGTGGTGTGTGTGTTATTATGGGATCACATCATGAGGTTATTTATTTTAATTAAGTTAAGTGATATTTATGGAAAGAACGACCGTGACGACCCGGATCCCCGACCCCGGATCCCCGACCCCGGATCTGGGGGTGTCACAAAAATTGTATCAGAGCTAAGCGTTATAAACCTCAGAGGTGATGCGATGATATAATAATAAACTCAAAAGATAATAAGAACTCTTTCCAAGTTCATAGTAGGACTACTTAAGGTAGCGCTGAAAGTTAAAACCCTTACGGGAATTCTTATAAGTATCATGATAGTAACTTAGCACGTTTAATGTGTAGGCGCACGAGATAGAGGACCCAGAGATGTTTGAGCGTAAGCATGATGAGGCACTGCTAGGTGACGAGGATCAGGAGGAGCCTGAGAAGGATGATACGGATGACGAGGACCCCTCAGAGGAGTCAGAGACAGAGGTTATTGAGATTTCAGATGAGGAGGACTCGGATGAGGTCCCAATAGCTGAGGAGGTTGTGGCCCCTGCTAAGGAGCATGTTGGTGCTATCTTGGAGTATACTGGTACCCACCTACCCTCACTCCCCATGATCAGAGCTCCTACCCCTCCACCACTATCTTGGATCCCTTATGATGATGGCTCTAAGACCCATATTCCTGAGCCCAGGAAGACTGAGGAGGCACCCTCAGCGGATCCAGATTCACCACCCCTCGACCCTGCCCATAGGCAGTCTTTGTTAGCTCACGGCTATGTTCAGGATGTTCTGAGGATGCGATTGGCTGTTGCTGAGGCCCGACTGGATAAGGCCAGGAGAGAGTTAGATGTAGAGAGAGCTGGTAGACGTGCACGGGCTCATGAGGCTAGAGCTACCATACCCCGATCCCTGAGGAGAGAGCTAACTGGGATAGAGCTTATGGCCCGTGCGAGACTCCGATCACTTCATGGATACAGACATGGCAAGATATCCAGGAGGCAGGCTGATTACATTTTTCATCGTGCAATGGAGAGAGTATGGGAGTTGACCCGCTCTCGTGATTGATTCATGACCAGTGATGTGGTAGTCTAGACGTCTAGTTAGTTGAGGCCATAGTAAGAGCCAGTTTTCTGGGATATTTGACTTGTATATAGTATCCCTTTCTCTGACTAGATAGATAGACTCATGTATTTCACTTTTGGGCAGATGACTGTAGCGCTATTGTACTTTTGACCATATCGAACTATGTATTTCTCGCATTATATATATATTTGTTTCCTTTCAGTTCAGTTCCTTGGTGACAAGATCACTATTTTTATCTTTATTATTAGTACACTTCTTGTGATTAGAACTGTCATATTATAATAGAATTGTGAGATACGTTTTCCCCATTATAGCAACTGTGCAGGGTACAATCTTATGTGTATCTTGTGACTTAGTGTTGAATTTTCCAAAATTTATCAGTATCATGCCGCCAAGAAGGATTGGAACTAGGGTGAACCCTGGGTTTGAGGACAAGGGAAGCCATAACCAAGATGGTAGAAACCAGGAACACGGTGAAGAGGATGATGGGGATTATGTTGAACAGGATGACTCCCAGTATGGAGCGGAGGAGGAAACATTTGATGTTGGAGGATTTGAAATAGAGGGTAAAGAAGGAGAAACTGAGGTTGAGCAACAGGTAGCAAACCTAGGCATGGATCCCATGGGGCAGTTCATGTAACTACTAAGGCAAAACTTGGAATGTCAACCAAACCCACTCCCTCAAGGAAATAACAATGTTATGGCAAACTATTTCAGGGCTTTCAAGTCCCTTAAGCCCCCTGAGTTCCACGGATCAGCCGACCCAGTTGAGGCAAGCACATGTCTAAAGGAAATGGAGAAATCCTTTGAGATTCTGAGTACTGATGAGGCACAGAAGACTGTTTTTGCTACCTACCTTCTGAAGGGAGAGGCCAACTACTGGTGGGAGGCCAAGAAAAACATGGAGACAGATGTTATCATAAACAGGGAGAGGTTGAGTCAATTATTTTTGGGAAAATATTTCCCGAAGTTTATGAAGAACCAGATGGAGCTCAAATTTTTGGAGCTAAAGCAGAATAACTTATCTGTACTAGAGTACGAAGCAAAATTTACTGAGTTATCAAGGTTTGTGCCGGAGTTTATGAATACCGAGGAAAAGAAAGCTAGGAGGTTTCAGCAGGGACTAGAACCGTGGATTCAGAATAGGGTGGCAATCCTTGATCTTACAGACTATGCCAGTCTGGTGCAAAAGGAAACAATTGCGGAAGCCGAAAGTGAACAGATACAGAAGGAAAGAGAGAAGAAAGGAATAAAAAGGAAAAGCATAAGCATGGGCGGAGGTTCCGCAAGAGGGAGCTTCCCAACTAGGTTTAATCGAGGAGCAGTGTCCCTACCGGGAAGGAGTATTGGGTTTAAGAGGCCCATAAGTGTGAACATGAGCTAGAGCGGCCAGAAGTCAGGAGTGTCATATCCCAACCAATCTTGTTCCCCATTACCAGCATGTAACACCTGTGGAAGGATGCATTCTAGGGAGTGTAAAGGGAAGCTGGTAATCTGCTTCAAGTGTGGTCGAGAAGGTCACTATTCGGACAAGTGCACTTCGCCAACCCCCATTCACCCGCCCAACCACCACTTGTCATAAGTGTGGACGCCTTAGTCATTGGAAGTGGAATGCCCAATGAACAAACCAGCGGCTTCAGGAGCGAGCCGGGCTGCTTCCAATAAGCCACCTACTGCAAGGACTTTCAACATGACAGTTCAAGATGCTATGAAAGACTCAGATTTGATAGCAGGTACCCTCTCTCTAAATTCAGTTAGTGCAAATATTTTATTTGATTCGGGAGCAACTAAATCTTTTATATCGAGGGACTTTGCACTTACATTAAGACTTAAGGCTGAACCATTTATAGAACCCTTACAAGTAGAAATAGCCAACCATGAAGTTAACCCTGTTAACCAGATTTACCCCGCCTGTGAGTTAGGCATAGGGGAACAATCTTTTAGTGTTGATCTAATTCCATTTAAATTAGGGGAATTTGATGTAATTTTTGGAATGGACTGGCTATCTAGCAATGATGCTCAAATAGACTGTAAAGGGGAGAAGGTTAAGTTGAAAATCCCAGGGAAGAAAGGAGTCATATTTGGAGGGAAGAGGCAGAAGCAGAAATTTTTTACCATGGCCTAGGCCAATAAGATGCTACGAAAAGGAAATGAGGCTTACCTAGCCTATGTGGTGGACACGCAGAAGGAGTTGCCCAACTTGCAAGACATTTCGGTAGTCAACGAATTTGAATATGTATTCCAACAAGACTTTCCGGGACTACCACCCGATAGAGTGATTGAATTTGCTATTGAGTTGGCCCTAGGGACGGCGCCAGTTTCAAAGGCACCTTACCGGTTAGCCCCGTTAGAAATGAAGGAATTGGCTACCCAATTACAGGAACTTTTGGATAAGGGTATGATAAGACCAAGTGTGTCTCCGTGGGGAGCACCAGTATTATTTGTTAAGAAGAAAGATGGGAGCATGAGGTTGTGCATCGACTACCGAGAATTGAACAAGCTAACCATAAAGAACAGGTACCCGTTACCCAGAATAGATGATCTATTCGACCAACTAAAGGATGCTGTCTACTTTTCCAAGATTGACTTGAGAACTGGATATCACCAACTAAAGATTAAATCCGAAGATATTCCAAAGACTGTGTTCTGTACTAGGTATGGACACAATGAGTTCTTGGTGATGTCCTTTGGATTAACCAACGCCCCAGCGGCTTTCATGGATTTAATGAATAGAATATTTGAGAAGTATTTGGATAAGTGTGTGATAGTTTTTATTGATGATATTTTAATCTACTCAAGGACCAAGGCAGAACATGCAGAGCATTTGAGGATAGCTCTAGAAATACTCAGAAATTAACAGTTGTATGCCAAATTCCCTAAGTGTGAATTATGGCGGAATGAAGTATGTTTTTAGGACATGTGATCAATAAGGAAGGAGTATTGGTCGACCCCTCCAAGATAGAGGCGGTCTTAAATTGGGAAAGGCCAACCACACCCATAGTGGTAAGGAGTTTCATAGGATTGGCCGGCTACTGTCGTAGATTTGTACAAGATTTTGCGAAGATCGCAGCCCCTTTAACACGACTTAGTCGTAAGACAGAGAAGTTTGAATGGATAGAGAAATGCGAGAACAGTTTTCAAGAATTGAAGAAAAGATTGGTGACAGCCCCTGTGTTGGCATTGCCGGACTGAAAAGGAGATTTTGTGATATATAGTGACGCGTCGCACAAAGGATTAGGGTGCGTGCTTATACAGCACGGTAAGGTGATCACATATGCGTCAAGACAACTGAAGGAATACGAGATTAGATATCCTACTCATGACCTTGAGCTCGCGGAGATAGTTTTTGCCATAAAAATTTGGAGGCACTACTTGTATGGAGAGAAGTGTGAGATTTTCGCAAACCATAAGAGCCTCAAGTACATATTCACGTAGAAAGAGCTCAACATGCACCAGAGAAGATGGTTAGAGCTAATCAAGGACTATGATTGTGAGATTCTCTATCATCCAGGGAAAGCCAATGTGGTGGCTGATGCCCTTAATAGGAAGGAAAGACTCAAATGTTAATGTCTTCGGAGGAATTGATAAGGGATTTTGAGAAAATGGAAATAGAAGTAAAGGTAACCGGAGCCGGAACCAAAAAGCTGTTTCAGATCGCGATGCAGCCAGAGTTATTGGAAAAGATCAGATTGTGCCAAGAAAAAGTGATGAATGAAGGCAGTGAGTCAATGACCGGGGAAGAGACCCACAATGAGAAAGATGATAAGGGGATAATGAGGTATTCCTACAGGATTTGGGTTCTAAATGTCCAGGAGCTTAAAGACAAGATTTTGGATGAAAGCCATAGTTCAAGATATTCCATTCACCCAGGGAGCACCAAGATGTATAGGGATTTGAAAGAATATTACTGGTGGCCCAACATTAAGAGGGACGTAGCAGAATGGGTAAGCAAATGTTTGACTTGCCAAAGAGTAAAGGCGGAGCACCAGAGACCCAGTAGACTTTTATTACCCCTGGAGATTCCCGAATGGAAATGGGAATAGATAGCTATTGATTTTGTTATAGGCTTACCAAGGATAAAAGCCAATCACGATGCCATATGGGTAATTATAGACCGACTAATAAAGTCAGCTCACTTCATTCCAATCAATGAGAGATACACAGTTGATAGACTAGTGGACATTTACCTTAAGAAAATAGTGACGTGACATGGAGTCCCAGCGTCCATTGGCTCAGACCGAGACTCCAGATTCAACTCCAGATTTTAGAGGAGCTTTCAAGAATGTGCGGGAACCAAATTAAACATGAGTACCGCTTACCATCCCCAGACGGACGGGCAAAGTGAAAGGACCATCCAGACACTTGAGGATATGTTGAGAGTCTGTGCAATAGACTTTAAAGGAAGTTGGGATGATCACTTGCCATTGATCGATTTTTATTCTAATAATAGCTTTCATGCTAGCATCGAAAAGTTGCCTTACGAGGCCCTGTACGGAAGAAGGTGTCGATCTCCCTTATATTGGGATAAAGTGGGAAAGCGCAAGATGCTCGATCCCGAAGTGGTCCAAAGGACCAAAGACATAGTGGATCTAATCAGGGGACGGCTTGTAGCAGCCCAAGACCGACAGAAAAGGTATGCAGACTTAGCCTGAAAGGACAAGGAGTATGAAGTAGGGGACCTAGTACTGCTGAATGTATCCCCTTGGAAAGGATTGATGAGGTTCGGAAAGAAAGGGAAATTAAGCCCAAAATACATTGGACCTTTTGAGATACTAAGACGGATTGGGAAGTTAGCTTACGAGCTAGCCCTACCCCAGAACATACAACAAGTTTATAATGTGTTCCACGTGTCCATGATAAGGAATTATCATCGAGATGCCAGGCACATAGTGGAATACGAGCACGTGGACATGCAACCAGACTTGACTTACGTGGAGCAACCAGTGAAGATCATGGATAAAAAGGAGAAGGTGCTTCGGAACAAAGTGATCAAGCTAGTCAGAGTGCTATGGCAGAATCATAACGTGGAGGAGTCAACTTGGGAACTAGAGAGTGCAATGCTAGAAAAGTACCCCTATTTATTTTCTATCTGATTTCGGGACGGAATCCTTTTAAGGAGGGGAGACTGTAATAACCCCAAAAAATTTGGACTTTTTGTAATCCTTATAAATAGTGAATTTGCTGATTATGCTGATTAAGGAAATTTTTCATGCCACACTATGTAGGAGTTCTTTTATTGTTATTCTGAGGTCTTATTAGTACTTCATAGAGTATATGAGTGTATGTAAAGATCGTCAGAATCCAAATTCAAACACTTTGATTTTTTCGCAAAAATCCACCAGATACCGAAAGAATTGAGTATGAGGTAACATGATTAAAAGGATTTAAATTCAAGAATATTAAGATGGGATCATTAAAGGAATATAAAATATTGAGAAAGGTTTAGGGGGAACCCAAGTAATAAGATCCCGGATATGATCCCTCAAACGACGAACGAAAACGAAAGTTAAGTGAACCGTATAACAGATAAGCGGTCATTAGCTAAGTAATTAAGGTTTAATCAAAGAGGTTAGTGGATGGTGATGTCTGAAAGGAATATGTCCTAAGTCTAATCATGTATGAGGATTTAGGAATAACTTTTATGTAATATGTTTTGATTTCATTGATATTAATAAAAGACTTGTTTTGTTTTTATTACGGGCTCTATCTATTTAAGTGTTTAAATAAGATATACCATAGTTTAGAGTAAAGATTTTTATGGATTATGATGAGATCATAATAGTGAGACCTAAAAGATGATAACTCTAAACTTAAATAGTTCCTGGTCGTAGGATTACTAACTGGTAATTAATAATCCGCAAAGATCGGTACATACTATGCTTGCTTCATTATGAAGGATGTCTGTTCTCATAGACATTTGTGTGGTGACACTATAGCTAGTATGTAGGTGCTTATTATAGAATAAGTTCACTGAACATGACTCGCACAGCTGAACAACTGATGGAGTTCACTCACGTGTCAGCAGTTGTTCACATAGTGATAGTTGTACAAGTATCCTTAGACTTGAGGTCATCATAGTCATCTTGTGTACACTGAACTATGCTTTGGTTTAGTTCTTAGTCTCCAGGGACAATTATTAGGGCTCTACTGGGTATAGGAATTTGTACACGAAGATAGTGTATGATCAATATAGGATCTACCCCTTCCAGTGAAGGAAGCGAATGTTCAAGGCTGGTCCACTTATGCTAGCTCAGGAATCTCTGGCCAGAGTGAATGAAATTAGAAAGGAGTTTCTAATTTGCATAGAACTACGCATAGTAAATGGTAAGCAAGTGATTAAATTAGATAGGCTTGACACGAGATCCATGCCTTGTATTTAATCGGGACATTATAGGGTAGAAGGAGTTTATTGTACGGTAACTATTCACTGAATAGGTTCTTGGTATTCTAAGCAATGAATTCATATTATCCGGATAGTCGCGATATGCTGAGAAGTATCCCTCACGATGTAGAATAAATGTGATTAATTAATTAATCATATTTAATAAATTAGAGAATTTATATAAATAATGATAAAATAGTTTTATTATTATTTATTTCTACTACCGGCTTAATATTGAACCTACAGGGTCACACCATAAAAAGAGAATGATTTAATGGTGGAGGAATTAATTAATAATGGCTGATAATTATTTATTTATGAAATAAATAATTAATTGGAAAATTTAATAATTGATTAGATGAGATTTAATTGATTATAAATTAATTAAGAAAAGTTCTTAATATTATTAATTAAAGGATTTAATTTTTGGAAATTAAATCAAGAGAGAGAACTATTTCTAAAGTGTTTAGAAAAAGGATTAATAATTAAAAGGTGTTTTAATTATTAATGGGAATAATAAATGGGATAATAATAATATTATTTATGGGAAAATTTTAGCTGAAAATTTTGCCTATAAATATACTATTATAGACCCTATTTTCATTCGAACCCCAAAAACCCAAAAAGTTTGGAAAACCCAATTCTCTCCACCTCCTTCCTCCTCCTTAACATCGTTTTCTTGGTGGATACCGGTGGAGTGCTTCACACTTGAGTAGCAACTGCTAAGGATCTCTGATCGTTGTCTCCGAATTATTTTAAAGGTTAGATTCGATCCCTATGTTTTTACCACGATTTATATGCTTTTATTTGGATTTTATATGTGTAAAAGTGTTTTCCCATGCCTCCGCTGCGATTAAAATCCAACAATGTCATCACACCACAAGGAGGAGACATGTGTCAAAAGATGACACAATCAAGATGACATAAGCATGACTAGTAGATATTTTGAGTTGGTTGATTATTAGCCAAGTATTTTTTTTACCATGGTAAATTCTAAATTAACAAAGCAAACGAGAAATAAACCAAACAATTCATAACACAAAAAGCAAAGTTGACTTCTTGTTCCAAGAACAAGAAGCTCTCGGCCTCCCCCATTTCTAGCAAGAAGAAATTTCAAAACTCAAGATCCAAGCTTTGTTATTTTGTAAGGTAATTATCCTAGGTCCTTTGTACTTAGTTATAGATATCCTAGGAATCTAAGCCACAAATTCCTTCATAATATTTTTCAATAAATTATTGAAGAAGAGAGTGAATAGTGTTTTCAAGAATTATAATTATTTGATCTTATGTTTCTGGTTAGATCTAGCTTTTGTAAGGACTTTCAAGGGCTATTTCAAGCTTCTTAGTTACTTATACTCACCAAGAAAGGTAAAACCTCATACCCTAGCTTTACTTTTGAGTATTTAGGAGCTGTTATGCTTAATATAGTATATGAGAAGCATGATCTTTGTTTGTTAGAAGTTTGGTTGGATTTGTAGTGATATTGGATATGAATCTTGGTTAATGGTTAATGAATCTTAAGTTATGGTTAGTAGATCATGTTTGTGGTTGAATGAGTTGGAAAACCTTGAGATTATGGACTGACTTTGCCTTGATCTAAGTTGTGTTTGATGTATTGTTGATGGTTGGTGGTTTGTAATGAATTGGTAAGGAGTTAGTGTAGTTTAAAATTGGTAATCGCGTAAACATAGCCGTTGTAATGCCTATTTTCATTCAACTGTTTGTACTTAGTTTTCGGGATAGAAAGGTCACTGACAAATCTGTAATTTTGCCATGTTTATCTAGATCATGTCATAAACTTCGTTTTGGTATGTGGTTCGCTTAGATCCGATGTACAGTTTAGGAGAAACAAGCGTTTTAAGTAACGGCATTTCGCGAGCGAACCATTACCCCTCGCTTTACTTTGAAACCTTGATTAAGGTCCTTAAATGACTAATTGGATTACGAAACAATTATGTAAGATTAATTGGTCAGTTGGTAGAGTATTCGCTAAAGAGTCGCCTTAGAAAGTTAAACGGTTAATTTTATAAAAATGGTGGAGCCGAGGATACTCGAGCGACTTATGTGAATCGTTAAGCGCAAAAGCAAACATTATGGTCTAATTGGTTAGAGTCTAGTTTCTTAAGCGACCATGGTTTAATTCCAACTTATATGTTTTTTATAGGTTACCAGACTCGCCCCAAGTCTTTTACCACCCCCAGTCGCTCAGGCAAGTTTTCTACCTGTTATACTGTTGTTGTGATGTAATATATTGATGCATTATCTTGAGATAAGTGCATGGTTATTATTAGTAAATTCTTGCGATATATTAGAGCATGTTGATATGATATATACATATATATATATATATGCATGCCTGTTTCGTAATCTTGATATCTTGTTATCGATTCAATTATTTTTAAACTGCATAATACCTATGCTAGAGATAGGCATTATTTGCGTATACCCTTAGTATAGGGGACCCAGAGTTGAACATTTTCCTAAAACCGGGAGGCGAGGTTCCCGAGTATATATTATATAGTTTTCTATAACTATTAATCAAATAAGGTATATTTGATGGTTTTGAATAATAATCAAACTTATTTTCGATTATTCAAATAAAGATCGTACTTTCGTATAAGTAAATCTTTTGTTATTTATTATTTATTTCGAGTATGAGTTTTAAAACTTCTACTTTAATATTTTTTATAAAGATTATCCTTTATGGGAATATTATTTAAATAATAATATTCAGATATTTTCTAATATATCGGGACTAATTTATTTTATTAAATCATCATTACTCTAAACATTCTTTAAAATATTTTCGAGTCTTCAAAATAATTTAAAAAGTTAGAGCGGATCCCAAAACTCATTTTCAAATTTAAGATCTTCCTTTTGAGGGGGATTTAAATACTCGCTCAAAATCTAAGGGATCCGGCTCTGTGGTGTATTTTATATTCGCAACGAGGTTGCTGATTTGATAAAGAGCTTTTGATTACTTGCCCAATATTCGGGAAGTAAGTCCTTCTAAATGAGTCGGCATAAGCGATAGGCCGGGGTATAGTCTATCAAAGTGTAAGTGGTTGGGTGGCAGTCCATCAACGCGTAAGAGGCCGGGTGGCGGTCCAGCACAAGGTCCTAATGCGGCCAGGGTGATGACCGGTGGGGGATTCATCCATCTACTAGTAGAAAAGGTTATTAATGGGGTATCTTTTCCTGATCAGCAAGATATCGAGTTTATGCCAAAATTTTCTTCTTTCCAAATTCATTGGTATTATAACTCTGTTTATACTTTTTATAACAGAGGTTTTCAAGGAATGTATGAGATATATATAGGTGTATATATATATATCGGGAATTAATGAAGTATCTAGTAACTTCATTTCTTTAAATGATATTTCAAAGATTGAATCTATTCAAGTCTTATCTTGTAGTCTCGTCTATGTGATAACCTTTTGAAAAATATTATACTTTAAACAGTGGTAGTTCAAGCAGTTTTCTAAAATGATATAAGTATATTGGAGTATTTGGTAACTTCATTTTCTTTTAAGCTTATATCCAGTAAGTAATCATCTTACACTTGATAAAGATTTTTTAGTAAGTTATCAACTCAGATACTTGCACTATTGATTAAAATATATATTATCTTGTGAGTTGTAATACTCACTCTTTCTTCATTTCTTCATCACACAACAACAGTTAGGAAGGATGGTCAGACTCAAGCAGACCCAGTGCAAGAGTGTGGGAAGCGTCCCGCGTCTTCCCGTTGATATCATAGCTGCCATAGCTGCAGAGGTAGATTTATCTGTAGATCAGGCATCCTACTTTTGGGAATCAATTATGTATAATTATAACTTGTGTTGGATAATGGCAACTAACTGTAAACTTATTAAGTAATCATTTTGGGTTGTAATAACTTTTAATTTATGGATTCAAGGACTTTTACTTATTTCAATTTCATCTCTGAGACTATAACATGTTATGGTGTGTGTGTGTTATTGTGGGGTCACAGCATGAGGTTATTAATTTTAATTAAGTTAAGTGATATTTATGGAAAGAACGACCGTGACAACGCGGATCCCCGACCCCGGATCTGGGGGTATCACAGCTATGACATGGTCAGAGATGTGTTGCAAGATATTTTTTGGAGAGTAGGGATTCTAGCTAGAAAAGGCACTAGTAAACTTTCTTATCCCTTCAGGGGAAGTTAGATCGACTCTTAAACCAGCTGATATTCTTGTATACAGTTGGAATGCAGGAAAATATACTTGTATTGAACTTACAGAAGTTTCCCCTCTCAATAGTTTTGGTAATGGGGTATTTATGGTTGGCCATGCGGCAAATAAGGCAGGTGAAGAAATGGTTAAGCATGATCAAGCGTGTAAAGATAATCACCATAGCTTTATCGGTTTAATTTCAATACATTTGAATATTTGGCTTCTAATGTAGTACAAATTCTGAGAAGAGTACACAAAGTCTTGAACAAGAATGTATTGATAGTTGGGTCGGCTGAATACATGATTCGATAATTAGGTTTTGCAATTGAATAAGGTCTGGTGCCGCAACTTGTTTTCTGTTCATCTCGCACATCTTTAACTTGATTGTATTTACTAAATAATTATATTTAAATATAATTAAAAATTATATTTATATATAACCAATAAACCAATCTTAACAAAACCGAAAAATAATTCAAACTAACAATGAATCCAAATCATCAATTTCATAAAAAAAACTAATCTAAAACCATAATCGAATCGAAATCCAAATTCTACATCAAAACTAAAACCAAATATGAAGACAAATCATAACCAAAGCTAACCAACAATCCAGATCAACACATATATTAAAAACAAAAGAAGATCTAAATCTAACCAATTAACCGATCTATAAAACCGAACCAATACGGAAAAATAAGGGATACAAATGTGTCTAGGGCTACTTTTATCATTAACACGAGAAAGAAAAACTACAAGAAACAAAGTCTGTATTGGCTACCAAATCGGTCATTTTATGTTCAAAATTGGTTAGTATTATGAAACAATGACCACTGTAAGATCGGTCGGATTATCCCTTGTCATATTTACTTTCTTGGTCAAATTCTACGTTGACTAACTAAGAATACTGTCATATGTGCATGACACGCGTCGGGACCCATCTGACTTGTTGCGGGCCATCACCTGACATCTTAGTGTTCCGACCCGCACGAAAGGCGTAACGATCTGGGCAGGCCCGGGAACGAATTCACCGCTGTATGGCTGACCGGCGTAATTTAGAGCGATTGTAAATGTTGGTCATTTTTTCTCCCATATTTGTTCGGTCGGTATTTTGTGGTCGGGGAAGGCCTTGTTTCTTGTAGTGAAGAGAAAGAAAGTATGCAGATGTACGTAATGTTATTCCTATCACAAATGCGAGAAGTAAGGTATACATATGTGAAGGGGGTAAGAAAAGGGAAAGCAAAATTCAAAATTTTACCAATAATCAATATCATTAGAGAGAGAGAAACATAGAGCATGCGTGAGAGTCCCAATCTTAACAACACAATACGAAACCAGTAGAAATAACTCAAATAAAATTATTTTACCCCTGAAAAATCTAACTAATTAAAAAAGAAAAATTAGCAATCGCAATAAAGAAATCAAAATTAACAAAAAAATGAAACAAACCCAATTTGAAGAAGAAGACAGGAAATTAGAATCAAAGCACAACCCAATATATGGAAACCGCCTTTCGGGCGTATAACAACTAAGTAAGTGAAACTCTCACATCAACATATCCCCTCTAGAACGTAAAAAGCTATTGATATCATGAAAAGGGTTTATATAACCAACAACTAGAAAATAATAAAGAAAATTATCAAAATGATGGAAATTATTATCAAATTATATTATCCAATAATACTTGTGTATATATATGAATTTATATATATACATATATATATAATCCAAAGTGTCCCCCTTTTTTGCCTCAAAAATTGCTTACATGTTTGAAAAGTTGATGTGCTACATAGGTTGGGGCTCAAGTAGCATATAATAAATTTCATGCTTCAAATGTTCTTCAGGATGAGTGTATCCATCGCCACCCTTGTAGGTTACATCACATATTCTCATGGCGTTGAGAAAAATATCAATGTAGTGTACAGGTACTGGTGTTGGCCTCATATATGCCTCATTCATGTCCCTCCATTTGTCTTCAATCAAATTATATAATGCAGTGATGGCTTCTTCCTTAGGGACCCCGTACTCCTTGGTGTAGCAATCGATGGATGTAGCAACATGTGGTCTTGTATGGTCCTCCTATAACGTAAAATATTTTATCCAATTATACTGACCCGAAAATGTACTGATCATTTCGAAAGCCAAAAAAGATACCCAATATATATATATATATATATATATATATATATATATATATATATATCTTTTTAGGTGGCATATACACTTGTATACATTAACAAGCATAATTATTTACCTCGACGTCCACTATGTCATTAATTGTTCGCCCCATTGCCTCTGCAGCGAAAACCGCTTTGGGTTTTTTCATTACCCAGTCACATGCATCAATGGCGTCAGCTTTCCCCATTCCTAGAATAACTGATATGCCCAGCATGCATATGCCTGAGGAAGTTGCTCCATTCAAGTGATAATCTTGGAATGGCGGTATGTAATTTTTGTCACGCCACTTCGCTTCTGTGTGATAACACCTCAGATTTGTCTTGAACTGTATAAAATGTTGTAAGTGTCACTTTCCATGAATTAATTTAGCTGTATTAATCCCTCATATTTATTGATGTTAGTATTGGAGAGTTCGACTTCAATTAATTTAGCTGTATTAATCCCTCATATTTATTGGTGTGCTTGTGTGTATCTTGTAAAAAATGAATATTTTTCCTTTTAACAAGATAAAAGTGCAATTTTTTGGTCAAGCATACACAAAGGCTTCCATAGTACCATGTTTGTAAAAAGATTATGTTTTCTATTAAGAAGAAAGACACATATTTAAGATCTGAGGTTGCAGAGACTTCGAGAAACATGGTCTTACGAAAGCAACTTAAAAATCACAACATTGGCAATAAATTAGTATTTGAGTTTGATTAAACTGAAATTCGACTCTAACATATGCAACTAATTAAAGTCCATAAAGAAAATCATAAATATGTAATGATTTAAACGTTGGAGTTCTATTGCAAGTTATGATTCAAGTTGTTAGCATTTATGTGTGTTAAAAGGGGTTGATAGACATACAGTTTCTTTAAGACATGAAACATCGTAGTATCTCCCATGCTTAATTAATTCCTCTTCAAATTCCTGAAAAACATTCAGACCAATTTCGTAGCACGTTCTTGAGTAACCTGTGAGTTCTTCCATACTTTCGACATCCATCCTGAAGGATCAAAGCAATTCAATAATAAACCATGCAATTACTTGAAAGCAAAAACTAATTAGTCTCAACAAACGTTGCAAGAGAGCACTGCATTTCCAAAGAAGGCATATTTATTATTTTGAATTGCCTTTGTGTAAAGATGAAATGCATCTATTGTATTATAGGCATCATAATGATCGTCAACAACAAACAATGTATATTTTTGTGTTTTTGTGAGAATTTTACAGTCATAAAGTGTATACCTTGCTATTGCCTTTGTATATATACCTAATTCATCTATTGTACCATATGCATCATAAAGATCATCAGCAACTGTAATGGCACAAATCATTTTGGCGTACATAATTCGAACCAGTGAGTAGCAAGGTTCAAACGATATAGCCACAGCCCAAAAGTAGGCTTCTACTACTCTGCTTCGAAGTTCTGGAAGTTTTGAATCAAATTGCAAAGCAGCCCACCACCTAAAAGTCAGTACATTAAAGTAGAACCAAAGATTAATCAGTTCCTTAAGATGATACATATTTTTACCAGATAAATAAAAGACATGTATACCATAATTAACCACAAAAAATTGTAGCTTTTATCTAAAAAATTAATTAGCCAATGCTATTTTAAATATATATACAGTTATGCTATACTACAAGTGCCCTTATACAGATCAACAGTTTTTTTAACTCCAATATTCTAAAATGTTTATTATTTACCAAATGTCTTTGATTGACATAGTTCCTGATATATATACATTTTACTTATGAACCTAAAAAAATCGATTAGGAGAAGCTTTTAGTTGTGGAGAATACATATCAAACTTTCAAGCCATAAAAAGTTTAGTGATCATTTTCAAAACATGCTTTGAAATACATAATCTCTCTCTAGACAACTTATTTGAATAATAAGTTGTGTTAACCAACTGTTTTTCACGTTACTTATAACTCACAGGTCCATGAGAACTCAAAGGGTCGGTGTTGATTGAGCTCTTGTCCCCTTACGGTAGGTCAAGAATTAGACTCTTGATGTGTATGCGCATGGCCATGTGTAATCAATTAGCAATAAAAAAATTTATGAAAAACTTATTAAGCGTGTTTGTTAACTGAACTTATCATCCCAACTTATAACTTATATATTGATAAGTTGAATTTTAGTTACTAGTACATGCTTCCTTCCCAACTAATTTCCTTTCAGTTTTAAGTAATTAAGATTTAACATATTTGATTTTTTTAATTTTTTTTAATTTAAAAATCATATATTAAGATAATTGTATTTAATAATTACGTTTTAAAAGTTACCTACTTAAGTTACCTACTTATACTTCACCTAGTTACAAGTAAATTTATCCAAGTATATAATTTATTGTTATTTATTCACTTATCTCTTATGTATACTATCATATTATAAACCAAACATATGGTTTGATTTGGTCGGTTATGTTAACACCTTCCAAAAAAAAGTTTAAACAAATATTTTTTAATCAAAATAAATAAATCATGTATCTCATATAACTACAAACTCTATGAATTATAATCTAGTTTGATATCAAAGAGCACTCAACTTCTTTTTTAGTAAGAAATCAAACACTTCCATAATTAATTTTATTAATTCAAATTATAATATAATAAAATCTATACTATCCATCTATACTATATTATAATAGACGAAACATTAAAAGTTTGGTAGTCGGTTGGTTGGTACTTGCTGAAATTACTTAATTACCCTTACTTAGTTATTCTAATTCGATCAATTCTAATTCATATTGAAGTCAACTTCCTCTATTACTTTACCAATTTCAATTCTATTTTATATCGAACTCTATATCATTATAATTTATATTAAATTCAACTTCTTCTACCAATTTAAATTTTAATTTATATCGATATCTATATTACTCTAATTTGTTACTTGGGGCTAAATTAAATTTAAGGAAACTAAATATAATTATTAAGATTTAGTTGATATAATGTGACTCAAGTTAAGATAAAATAATAATATTATCAATCCTCCTAAAAAAATATACTAATAAACTTGGATAAACAAAATAATATATTGTATTAATCCAGGATAAAAAAATATATTATACAATTGATTCAGACTAACAAAAAACTAAAATAAAAATACAATTCGACCCACAAAAATAAAATCATATATACTAATTATTCAATCTAAAACAAAATTATTTATTGATCCAGACTTTAAAAAAATAATATTAAGCTAAAAATAATTAATTTGATTTGATCGGTGTATTGGGCATCGGGCTAAAACAAAATAATGTAAACTACTAATCCGAGATAAATCAAATTAATATTAGAATAAGTATAATTTGTAACATGTTGATGTGACTAAAAAATCAAATTTTAATTAAAACATAAATATTATTTCTTTTAAAAATACACATAAAATTATCAATAAAACTATATCATTCTGTTAATAATATTATCTTTTTAAAATATCTTTTATAGAATTATAGTTAATCGATTAAGTAATCACCATGCTAAAATAATATTTTTTAACATAATGAAAACATTATATTTTTACCCTCAATAAAATAATAATTTTGTTATAATAATGTTTACCCCCTTACTAATGCTATCACTTTAAATAAGTTTAAATGTTCTAAAAAGTTATGAACATACACGTCTAGTATTATCATGAAGTTATATCATTTAAAGTTTTAAATGAACAAAATTAAGAATTGAATATAAAATATTATTTAAAGAAATATATATATTAAAAAAATTGTGTCATGCATAACACGGGTTTTAAGCTAGCATGACATTATACGGGTTCTTCAATTTAAGGTTTAAGTTTGTTTTTTTAAGGTACTCAAACGGGCATACCTAGCTGCTTTTAAAGACATTAAACTGTAGGGACTAATATGCATATGACTGATTGATTCTCAGATTAAAAGTGTGCGTACGTGCTTAATGACATGGTACATTACACCTCATTTACAGATGATTGGGAAAGACATTGTTATCCTCATCAGAGTTGCTTACCTAGTGACAAGGGACAATTCCTGCATATATAACATTTGCACTAGATTAAAGTCAAGCTTTGCGAACTTAAGCAGCACTTCGTTTTTAGATGGATCCTCTTCATAGAAAGAGATGAATTGCTTAGCTTCGATTCTCAGGATGCCCTTGTGACTTGGCTGTTTCAGGGCACGCATGACCTGCCTAGCTAATAGACCAGATTTCAAAGTCTGAACCATACACTTGAGTTGAGAGGTTGTGAAATCAAGAGCCTCGTCTAAGACAGCTTCACCATGTGTTCTCAACTGTGCTGCTTCATACAAGCTTAAAATACCAATTGTGTCCTTGGCAATTCCATCACCAAATTTTCCATCGATTTCTTTGTATTTGTTGAATACATCTGAACAGTTAGACGTCACAGATGCATGTATAAGTATATTTTTAGCTCAGCATTTATTATATTCATAAAAAAGGGGACTCTCAGGTCTCACCGTTAAAGAAACAGATGCATGTACAAATATATGACATGAACACAACGAAATAAAGAGAAGTATTAAGTTACCAGAAGAGATTTTATAACCATGCTGTCTGAATACTCGAAAAAATACTGCTGTAGTGAACAGATCATGATATTCTTCAGTTTCCAGGTTTTGGTACATTTCAGCTACCTTTTCTTCCATGTGTTGGGTGAAATGGTAGGATACACCTAAGCGTTCCACTGCATTGATCAGTATAAGTTTGTCTGTCCATTTACCATCAGAAGATAGTAGCAGGCTCCTTACTTCCTCTTTCAGAACATCTCTTTCTTTTGAATACTCTTTCCATAACTATAAAAAGTTCAAAGATAAATATGTTAAGCTTTATAATACACCTGCATGTTAATTAACATGGTAAAACCGAAAAAACACTTACCTTAATATCTCTAGGGATGGAACTGAATTCATCACCCCACGTACTTGGGGAGAAATTTGCTAATGGTCTAGGTTGGCTGCTCATTTTGAGATCTATCAAATTAAACATTTTTCAACGTATAGATATTTATAAGTTAATTATTTGGATAGTATCATAGTACTAATGTCAAGTGGGGTTTTAAAATTTAAAAATCAACTGATTTTGGGCCAATAAACTTTTAGTAAAGAGTTGAATCTACAGCAGTTCCAGTTATTGTTACCTGCATTGCATCTGCTTCAACATCTATATTATAATTTACGTGGACCAAGACCCAGATATATAGTACTCCTGTAAGTCAAGTCCAGTTTTATTAAAAAAAAGACCCCGGACATTTTAATATGACTAAACACTACAAGGGGCTTTTCAGTAATTAGGGTTTCATTGTCGACGTCGTACTCTCTAACATGTCTCTCAGAGACCAAATTGATGAGTCTGCACAGGTTAAATCATTGGCAAAAGCATACGTAACACCCCCTTCTTTAAAAGAGAAGGAGATATTACTAATAATCTATAAATCTGCACATGTAGGATTAATATATTTCTAAATAATAATTAAATAATCTAAAATGTCTAAACCAATAATATAAATATTGAAATTTCTAAATAAATAATTAAGTTTACAGTTCGAAATCCTAATCAATAAATGGGATAACTCTCCATCACACAGTCCCAGATCCCCCTGAGCACCTGCCAGAAAAAGGATACGGCATGAGTCAAACGCCCGGTACGGATTTGGAATACAGTTTATAAAATAAAGAGATCAGAAATAAATAATCTGCAATTTATAATAAAACAACAATTTTAAAAATAAGTAATGCTGAAGCAACGAGGGGTTACGATATTGCATACCAAGTTCAGAACAGATACAAATACACACATCATAGGGTACCTAATGTGTGCAACAGAATGGATAACGTCTACAGCATATACAACGTCACCATAAATCAAATCACAAATCAAACTCTGGGTGCACCCACGTATCCTGAACAAATATCAAATGCGCAAAACCTCCTCCCAAGAGCTAATATAAGGATACGCCGTGACCAATTACACTATCACGGAAGTGTCATGTCACTGGTGCTGCAATGACATGGATGTAGTACCCCTACAGCTGGTTAACTCGATATACCCAAAAGCACACTAAGGGTTCAAAATAAAAATATTCTCTCAAACTTTAAAATCACTTGAAACAAATAATTCATATTTTCAAAACAGAGGGTGTCATAACACTACGCCATAAGTGCAAATAGGCAACCCCTACTATACAGTTGCATAAGGCCCAAATGGTATTGCATAAGGTAATAGGCAACACCAGGGGGGTTGCCAATGTGGAAGTGGTCGTAGACACCTAATGCAACATTTTATGCAACACTTGAAAGTATGGCATCAGGTGGATTTTGCAACAGTAAATCACATATTCGCAACAACCAGAAAGTGTTCCATTAGACCTGACAGAATAGTACACTTGGTCCTACGTGGCCACTGACACATAAGATGCCACATCAGCAACAGAGGGTCCCCAGAGCCACATCAGCATGCCACGTCAGCACGCCACGTCAGTTGGTCCCATCCTGTCATGTCAGCTTTGGGGACCATAATGTCACGTCAGCATGTGGAGCCCACAATGCCACGTCAGCAGTGGGACCCTTTTTGCCACGTCATATGTGGGGCCCACATTGTTTATGCAACACCATTTTGATGCATATGCAACACTATTTTCATTCAATTGCAATAGTATATACAACATTATGCAACACCATTTTTTAAATTGCAACAGTATTATAATCAAATGTAACATAGTGAAAAGCAATATGCAACATCATACTATGAAATATGCAACACTAGAAAACATAAAAATTTGGCCATAATTGGTCTGTTTTTACATGATACCTGCCATAAGTGGCATTCAACAAAAACAGCCATATCAGGAATCCAACAAGTTTTAAACATACAAAAAATACTAAAATACATACGCCCAATTCTAAATTTAAAACACCAAAAATACATCAAATTTTTCTTCAAACGAACAAAGATACCAAAGAACTAAGTCACTAAGAAGTTGTGCCTTGAGTCCCTTAAATGACTGTAGTACTGTTTTCCTCTTGATCACTGGAAACCGTGGTACATCTTCGAATGAAAACCTTTTAAAAACAGACCCCGAGGCGATGTTGATGCAAGGAAGCTAAATGGAACTTTAGCCTAGAAAATAAAAATGAATAGAATAAGAATAACAAGATTCACCATCTGACAACAAAAAATTAAAAACATGCAAGACTAATCAGCAGAAAATTAGTTTTTCCCATAGGTCCAGAATCCAGATTCTTGTGATTAATATTAATGATACTAATTTAGACAATTTTATAAAGCACTAGTTGTCAAATTTTAATTTATAGGTAGCTTATATGAATTGAATATAGTCTACCAACTTCACATTCAAAACCTAATGAACTTTAACCTCTTTTTTTTCCCAGTACAGCTGCAAGTTATATCTGTGAGTTTTGCTACCATCTCAAATACGTATTTCCCATCAGAAAAACTGCTCCCAAAAGCTGTTCTTGAAATGACTTCAGTTGTTAATGCACCAAATTCCTTGTACACATCTATCTCTTTACCTTCATTATCTCGCCACCTCTGTAGCATAGTCTCTACATTAGTACTTATTTCTGGAATCATGCCCTACATATATTGATAGATGCATTTGTTTTAACAGATAAACATGTCAAATGTATGCAGAAAACACTATGACAACATTAATGTAAGTAAAGGTACTTCAAAAATGCTTACTTTCAAGCTATTCGCATGAAAAGTATGGTTGGCTAGTTTTCTTATCTTTTCCCATTTTTCACCTTCATTTGTTATAATCGCGTCCCCTAACAACTTCTTTGCATAACCTTCCATCTCTATTTTTGGATAAGCATCTTCTTTGTTATTCAGTATTTCTTTGATAAGCTCGGGTTCTGTAACAAACAAATGCACTTCTGGAACATGCCAATTGATGAAGTTTCTTCCTGTAACAGAGACAGGGGAAGGGTAACCTAGAAATTTATAATATTCAGTTGGTTCCCGCCTTGATGATCTAACATTATTTCTTCTTCTCAAGTTCTGGAAGAGTCTCAGATGTACACAACCATTACTAATAATTCTTAAGCTTCTAGATGTGCTTGACCTAAAACGCTAAATCTAAGTTCTAAAGAAGATAGATAAACTCAGAACACAGAACTTTAAGGACTTACCGTATATCTTTGTCTACAGGTACACATGGGGTTGAATCCTCGGGAACATATCGTGTGAAATTCCCATGGGATACCCCATGGATTGGCTTGTCATTGCTGAGATTATTTTAGTGTTCCTATGAGGAAAGCTATAAGAAAGGCCTTTCATTCCCTGTGAACTTAGCAGTCTTTGTATACGTCTTGGACTCCACCATACTTTATTAATTAACTTAGTGAGCTTCCAAAGAGAGAACAAGCAGAGCAGGCTCGAGAAGAAGATTGCCAAAATTTCTACAGCCATGAATGAGATAAGATTACTGAATTACAAAGAAATCTTAATGGTTTTATATATTTTTTCCCCTGGCCGGCTAAGATACATTAGTTTATAGTTGGATAGGGAAACATTGTACGTTTAAGGTATTATATATTCAGGACCACTCGACAAGAAAATGATGGGATTAGTTTGTCAAAATAAACTGCTAAGCTTTTGTTAATTAGAATATCTAAATGATGATTAGGACCACATTAAGAGAGTAAAGGGCTAGTAAATTGAAAAGTGTATACCATGGCGACTCATATGCTGTATTTTTCTCAAACAAACAAGTGAAGCTTATCACATTAGTATCTTTAACATTAGTATTACATTAGTACAGTATATACACATTGAGTTGGGTCATTGATGTTGTTTTCTAACCAAGTTGAAAATGACATAATAATTTGATAGTCCAGTAATTATTTAATTACGATAAGGACGCAGAGATAAACACTCAAATTTGGGATCAATTAACATAGTTAACAATGGCCAGTGAGTGTGTGTGTGTGTGTGATATATGTTGCACGCGGTTAGAATTTTGACCTGCTCTGCATCATATCCATTGAGCCGCTAGAATCGCTGTATAAAAAATAAAGTTGTGTAAAGCTGTAAATAAAATGCAACTTCTAGCTCACCAAGTGCCAAAGCTGCAACCAACATGCTCCTGAGTGATAACCTATACAGAATCAAATCAGAATCTTCAAGCTCTAAGGTCCGAAAAATAACTTCAGAGAAGCCCTGAGCAAAATAAGTTACCTGCTCTTACATGGATGTGACAAAATAGTGTTGTATGAGTAAATCAACATACTACCTCCTTATTTATTCTTTTCTTGTTAACCAGGTCTCCGGTCCGAGCGTCCACTGGACCAAGTTCGATCCATTGGACGCTACCTGATGAACAAAAAAAATTTGGTCAAGGCAGAGTTCCACAACTTGGATTGATCCAAGCTCGAATTCTTAAAGCAACATCATTTCAATAGTCACTTGATCTATGATCTAGGTTTTCGAAAGAAGCATATATTCCATGAAATCATTAACAGCATTTAGCAAGGGTCTTTCGTTTACCGTGTCATATTCAATTGTCACTGTCAGTGTAAGATGATGAGTTAATTTAGCAGCCAATCTACTAACAAATAAAAATATGTGTCGAAACATTATGGAGCCATTTTTATTTTCAGTACTCTTATATTCGCTAGAATGCCCAATACCAGTACATTTCACTATTTGTCCGAGATTACTCCGACAACTTATACATAGCATCATCCTGAGACTTTCTTCGTATTAACTTACAGAATTCTAACAGTACAGGTGCACATTGCAGTTGTATATTTTCGGATACACGCTGACAGTTTTAGCAAAGTTTTTGATGAACTTCATATTGTTCACGATGTATGCCACAAAATAAAAAGGCGAAAATGTAAATTTTGAACTATTAATGGAAATATGGGGGCTGGTGTGTGCAGTGAAACTAATATAATATCGATTTGCAAGCATCTTTACAAACAGCCACGTCACAACCATGTAGCATACACAAAACAACTCAACTAAATAGTATCCAATTCAGTCAAGTAAGCATAAAACATGTGTATATATATATATATTTCATCTAAACAGTGCATCCAAACAGCAATATCCACAACAATCCCAACAATTCACACATTCGAATTTAAAAACAAGGGATTTTTAAAAATTACCCGAGCCCAAGGCATCGATGTCTTCTTGGGACTTACAATAAATCAAAAAAAAATCACAAAATAAATCTCAGTAAAAAATCGCAGCATTCAACAACAGCCTTCACTTTTAATTCGAACATCAAGTATTACATAACTTTTGCCAAAATTAAGCCACACACATCCTTGAACCTTTGCTCGAGGCCTCGAAACTTCTCGAGACTTACCAAAACCCTTAGATCGGAGCTAGGAGCACCTCATATTCGAACCACGCGCTGAGAATCCGTATTGAAGTCGGCGACTGTTAATGGCGAATGATCTTCAAATACCCACAACCGACCCTGCTTCATCATTCTCCTGCAATGAACACTCAAACGACGGTTAAATCGAATCAAACTCATAGAGATAAAACTAGGGTTGTTAGATATATTTGATAATGTCATGGCTAATATGTTTTATGTTTAGATTTCAGATCTTATTTGAACAGAACAAATCAGTACTTAACTGATCAGTACTTATACTGGACGACAGAACTTAAGGGATATCAGTACTTATGTTATCAGGAGATAAGCATCAGGAGATAGATATCAGAACTTAAGTGCTGAAGGACGATCAGATAAGGACAGTAGCTGATTAAAGTTAAGAAGATCAAGATAAACATAAGAAGAGATATGCATGAAGAAGGAATTCCGTGAAGAATGGAATACTTGGAATAGAAGATATCTGATTGATATATTTTAGGAAGCAGAATTATATTCCATATCAATTAGCGATTATCTTGTAACTGTGTAGTATATAAACACAGACATAGGGTTTACACTATAAGTGTTATCATTATCGAGAATATTATTTAATATAACTCTAGCAGCTCTCGTGATATTTTGTTCATCACTGAGAGATAACAGTTCCAGATTGTAACAGAGTTTATTGTTTCAATAAAGTTTGTTTTCTGTTACATAAGTTCTTGAAGTTTGATTTGATTGTAATAAACACTGTATTCACCTCCTCTACAGTGAAAGTGTGACCTAACAAGTGGTATCAGAGCCTTCTGTTAACACACATACAGTTAAAGATCCAAACACAATCATGTCTGACACAGAAACTCCAACTAAGCCTACCAAAACTGAGGAATCATCAAAGACATCAACTCAAAGTCGATATGAGACTATCAGAGTTCCCATATTGAGACCATCTGAATATCCCATATGGAAGGTAAGGATGACCATGTTTCTGGAAGCAACAGATCCAGAATACCTTGATAGAATCAAGGAAGGGCCTCACAAACCTACCAAGCTCGCTGTTGTAGTTGCAGGTGAAGCAGCAATGACCGTACCAAAGGAAAAGAGTGATTACACTGCTGAAGATATAGCATCTATTGCTAAGGATGCCAAGGTACGACACTTATTGCATAGTGCCATTGATAATGTAATGTCAAACAGGGTAATCAACTGCAAGACTGCTAAGGAGATATGGGATGCACTGGAGACAAGGTGTCAAGGAACTGAAATAGTTAAGAAGAACAGGAAGACAATACTCACTCAAGAGTATGAACACTTTGACTCTAGGACTAATGAGTCATTGACTGATGTATATGATAGATTTGTCAAACTCTTGAATGACTTGTCATTGGTTAATAAGGAGTATGATCTTGAAGATACAAACCTTAAATTCCTGTTAGCTCTTCCTGAATGTTGGGATTTGAAGGCAACAACAATAAGAGACAACTACAATCTTGATGAAACAACTCTTGATGAAATCTATGGAATGCTCAAGACTCATGAACTTGAGATGGAACAAAGAAGCAAGAGGAAAGGAGGAAAGTCAAGGACAGTTGCTCTCAAGGCTGAAGAGGAATCCCCCAAACCACCTTCCTTAAAGAAAGACAAGGGTAAAGCTCTTATCATAAAGTCTGATACTGAGTCATCAAGTTCTGAGAATGATGATGACTCAGACTCTGAAAGCTTGCCTGAAACTGATGCTGATGAGGAGATGATGAAGCTGTGTGCTCTTATGGTGAAAGGAATCACAAAGATTGCATACAGGAAGTTCAGGAAGGGAAAGAAGTTTTCCAGGAAAGGCATAAGTTCTGATAAGAAGAATTTCAGAAGATCTGAAGGAAGAGGAGGAAAGTCTGACAGAGGAGATTACGCTAATGTTAAATGTTATAATTGTGGTGAGAAAGGCCACATATCTCCTGATTGCAAGAAGACCAAGAGTGACAAAGGCAAAGCTCTTGTCACAAAGCAGAAAAGCTGGACAGACACCTCAGACTCTGAAAGTGAGGAGAACTATGCATTGATGGCAAATGCTGATAAATCAAGTTCTGAGAGCAGTTCTGAAGCTGCTGAAACAAAGGTACCTCAGACTACTTATGCTTTTCATACTGATGATATTAATGAGTTGAGAAGATATCTTAAAACCATGTTTGTTAGTTATAGAGATCAAACTTTAACATGTGAAAGATTAACTTCTGAAAATCTTGCTTTTAGGAAAAGAAATGATTTCTTAGAAAAAGAGTTAGTCATGTTCCATCAAACTCAGCAGGATAGAGATGATGCTTTTTATGTTAGGGATGAAGTGCTAAAAATGAATGAATCTCTAAAAACTGAGTTAGAAAAGGAGAGAGAGATTATCAGAACTTGGACTAACTCTGGCAAAACAACTCAAAATTTGCTAAGCAGTGGAAAATGGAAAGAGGGCTTAGGTTATGGAGAAAATAAAAATGAAAAAGGAACTGTAGAAATTAAGCCTGTTGATAAGCAAAAGCCGAAGTTAAAACTTGTTAAGTTTGTAACTGAAAAATCTGAAAATGAGAAATCAGAAGTTAAAAAGGAATTAGCTTCTGACAAACTAAAACAGGAAAAGACAACTGAAGTTAACATAGGCTTAATGACAAAGAAGCAGCTTAAGCATAAGCTGAAAGATGTTAAGAATGCAAACAAGGTAAAATCACCTAGGAAAAACAGGAATGGAAAGGAAGGTGTAAATAAAAGCAATAACTATAAATCTGTTCCTGATGCTCCTAGGAAAGCGTGTCATAACTGTGGAAGTTCTAACCATCTGGCTTCTTTTTGCAGGAAGAATAAGAATATTAACTCCTTATCTACAAAATCAGGAGTTAAGAGTCAGTCTGTTAGATACAAACCACAAAATCCTTGTTTTCATTGTGGTAGTTTATGGCATTCCATTTATACTTGTAAGGAATATCATAGTTTGTACTATGATTATTATCAAATAAAACCTTCTTTAAAGAAAGTTTCTGTTGTTCCTTCTAGTGTAATTTCTGATTCAAAGTCTGGTAGTATAAGTTCTGATGAGAAAACTGTTAACATAAAATTTGATGCTAAATCCGCTGCAAATGTTAACAAACCTAAAAAGGCCAAAGGATCCAAGCAAGTCTGGGTCTTTAAAACTAATAATTAGTGGTCTTTTTGATTGCAGGGCAACAGGAAAAATATTTTAGTTCTGGACAGTGGATGTTCAGGACATATGACTGGAAATAAGGCCCTGCTATCAGACTTTGTGGAGAAAGCTGGCCCAAGTGTTTCTTATGGAGATGGCAACATTGGAAAAACTTTGGATATGGCAATATCAATCTTGGGAATGTCATCATTAAAGATGTAGCTCTGGTCTCAGGACTTAAACACAACTTACTGAGTATAAGTCAAATCTGTGACAGAGGTTATCATGTTGATTTCTTTGCAGAACATTGTGAAATAGTTAGTAAATCTAAAGAAAAAATTGTTCTGAAGGGATTCAGGCGTGGTAACATTTATGAAGCTAAGCTTTCAACAAGTTCTGATGGTTCTGCAATCTGTTTAGTAAGTAGAGCCTCAACTGAAGAAAGCTGGAATTGGCACAAGAAACTCTCTCATTTAAACTTCAACAAGATAAATGAACTGATCAAGAAAGATCTTGTGAGAGGACTGCCAAAATCAGTGTTTGTTCCTGATGGTCTTTGTGACTCATGTCAGAAGGCTAAACAAAGAAAATCTTCGTTCAAGAGCAAGACTGAATCATCAATTCTTGAGCCTTATTATCTGCTTCATGTTGATCTATTTGGTCCAGTGAATGTCATGTCTATTGCAAAGAAGAAATATGCGTTGGTCATAGTAGATGAGTTCACCAGATACACATGGGTGTATTTCTTGCACACAAAAAGTGAAAATGCATCTATCCTAATTGATCATGTCAAACATCTGGATAAATTGATCAAAGATTCTGTGAAAATTTTGAGGAGTGATAATGGCACTGAATTCAAGAATCTGATAATGGAAGAGTTCTGCAAAAATCATGGAATAAAGCAGGAATTTTCTGCTCCTGGAACTCCACAGCAAAATGGAATTGTTGAAAGGAAGAATAGAACTCTCATTGAAGCTGCACGAACAATGCTTGAAGAAGCAAAGCTTCCAACCTATTTCTGGGTTGAAGCTGTGCAGACTGCTTGTTTTACTCAAAATGCAACACTCATTAACAAGCATGGAAAAACACCATATGAGATGGTGAAGAACAAGAAGCCAAATCTCAAATACTTTCATGTATTTGGATGTAAGTGTTTTGTTCTCAAGACTCATCCTGAACAGCTATCCAAGTTTGATCTAAAAGCTGATGAGGGAATCTTTGTTGGATGTCCACTTTCTACAAAAGCCTTCAGAGTCTATAATTTGAGAACAAAAGTGGTCATGGAATCTATCAATGTCTCTTTTGATGACAAGAAGATCACTGGACTTGAAGATTGCATTGATCATGATCAGCTGAGATTTGAAAATGAAGATTCATATTCTGATACCTCAAGTCCTGACAATCTAAGTCCTGATACTGTAAATTCTGATGGATTAAACTCTGATGTTATTGAAACTGTGGTGACTACGTCAAAGGAAGATGCACCAATGCAGGGGGAGCATACTCAAGATATTATCACATCTCAAGAAGCATCAGAACATACATCTGGCTCTTCAAATTCTGATTCATCAAGTTCTGATAAGCCAAGTACTGACAGTACTGAAAATCTAAATACTGAAGGATCCAACTCAGAGAGCATAGTTTCAGGGGGAGCATCAGAAAATGAAACCGAAGACAGCATGAATCATGGGGGAGCATCCAGTTCTAGAGAAAATCTTCCATCTGCAAGGAAGTGGACAAAATCACATACACCTGACTTGATAATTGGAAATCCTGAGGCAGGTGTCAAAACTATAACAGGTACTTCGAATGAATGTCTTTACAATTCTTTTCTCTCTCAGTCTGAGCCAAAGAAAGTGGAAGAAGCTCTTCAAGATGCTGATTGGGTGCAAGCAATGCAGGAAGAGTTGAATGAATTTGAAAGAAACAAAGTCTGGACCTTAGTGCCAAGACCTAAGAATAGATCGGTTGTTGGTACAAAGTGGGTATTCAGAAACAAAACTGAAAGTGATGGCATAATTGTAAGGAACAAGGCAAGGCTGGTTGTAAAAGGATATTCTCAACAGGAGGGAATTGACTATGATGAAACATTTGCTCCAGTTGCTAGGTTAGAAGCCATAAGGATATTCATGGCTTATGCTGCTCACAAAAAGTTTACTGTCTTTCAAATGGATGTGAAAAGTGCTTTTCTCAATGGAGAATTGGAAGAGGAAGTATATGTTGAACAACCTCCAGGCTTTATAGATTCCAAACATCCAGATTATGTCTACAGGCTTGATAAAGCACTTTATGGACTTAAGCAAGCTCCTAGAGCATGGTATGAGACTTTAGCTCAGTTTCTTCTGGAAAGTGGATTCAACAGAGGAACTATTGACAAAACACTGTTCTATCTCAACCATGGCAAGGACTTACTTTTGATCCAGATTTATGTTGATGATATTATTTTTGGGTCTCCAAATGACAAACTTTGCAAAAAGTTTGCCAACCTAATGCAGTCAAGATATCAGATGAGTATGATGGGAGAACTTAGTTATTTTCTGGGCCTTCAAGTCAAGCAGAGTGAAGAAGGAACTTTTATTTGTCAATCTAAGTACACCAGAAACTTGCTAAAAAAATTTGGAATGCAAGACTGTTCAAGTGCATCCACTCCCATGGCCACTGCAACAAAACTGGATAAGGATACTGGTAACTCAGTAGATATTACTGATTACAGAGGTATGATTGGCTCACTTCTCTATCTAACTGCTAGTAGACCAGATATCATGTTTGCTACCTGTCTTTGTTCAAGATTTCAAGCAGATCCAAGAGAACCTCACTTAACAGCTGTAAAATGAATCTTTAAGTATCTTAAAGGAACAGCTGATCTAGGATTATGGTATCCTAGAGAATCAGATTTTAAATTAATAGGTTACTCAGATGCAGATTTTGCAGGTTGCAAAATTGACAGGAAAAGCACAAGTGGTAGCTGCCAATTTCTTGGAGGCAGGTTGGTTTCTTGGTATAGCAAGAAACAAAAGTCAATTTCCACATCAACTGCAGAAGCAGAGTATATTGCTGCAGGAAGCTGCTGTGCACAGATTCTTTGGATGAAGAATCAGTTACTGGATTATGGGTTAACATATTTCAAAATCCCTATTTACTGTGATAATCAAAGTGCTATTGCTATGACAGGTAATCCAGTTCAACACTCTATGACAAAGCACATCAGCATCAGGTACCATTTCATCAGGGAACATGTGGATGAAGGTACAGTGGAATTGCATTTTGTTCCCACAGATCAACAAGTAGCAGATATCTTCACAAAACCACTGTGTGAAGCTACCTTTACAAAATTGGTAAATGAACTTGGAATGATTTCAGGTTCTTTCTCTAAATCTGCTTAAACTTGTTCTATGTTATCAGACTTTATGATCAGTATTTACAGAATTAATCTCTTTGTATATTCTGTGCATTAATTGATAAATGTTTTTAAGTACTGACTGTTGTCTGATACATATCTCTTAACTCTCATAAGTGATATATCTGTTTAAGTAATCATTCTATCCTATAAGGATAATTGTGCTAGATACTGACCTACTAGTCTTCAATAAACAAATGATCCCATGAAAGAAGTAATTATTTCTGTGGAAATCTTATGACACAAGCAAATTCTGATACTTGAGCTTAGTTTAGTTTACTTTATTCATCTTATTACTAAGTCCCAAATTAGAATAATGCTACTCATCTGTTTAAGTTCTGATTCTAGTAAAACTGCTGAATGTACTAAGTGCTGATAAACCTCACTTATCAAAAGAATTAAAAAAAAAAATTAAAAAAAAAATCAGGTACTCCTTTGAGATCTAGAGTAAAAATGTGAAAGGGACGACCCAAGTGCATTGCTGGTATTAAGTAAATATGCATTAGAAAAGCAAAATATTTTCTTGGTGACTTTTCCCACTCTATGATTACTGGAGAAATACTCTGATAATAGCATAAATTCTGATAAACAGTCGTGACTCACTTACACTGAGAAGCCACTGTAAAATAGAATTTCAAAAGATGCATAAAATTAGCACAAAAACAGTTGAGGTGGACTCATGCATGAACTCATTTATCAGTAGGTTTCAGGATAATGACAGCTCTTTAGCAAAATTTTAATTATGACTTATTTCTAAGATGTACTGAAGTAGATCAGACTTTACTCTTTATTAGTTATTTAGCTTAATGCACACACACAACACTCCATATGAATGATGAAATTTCTGTGGTGATCTATGTTATTTTAGATAAACAGTCATTGTGTCATTTTTGCACAAATTCTGAGGACAAGTTCTAGTTACACGTTCTGATGATTAAGTTCTGACGTTCATAACTAAGAACTTGTATGAGTATTTACTAAGATAGATATTCCTTGTTCGAGTTAAGACATTATGTTCTGATGACTGTTAAGTTCTGGTATAGGTCTAAGTTCTGATTTTTCAGTCTAACCCTTTACTTGACTTATCTGTGAGTAAAATTTTGTAACAGTCTCAGATTAATTTCGAAATGTTGAAGTGGAAGATTAATAGTCTATGGTTAAAACATAATGGCACTCGTCCTTGAATAGTTCACTCTTGTTACATGTGCACATTCCTTTTCCAATGACTGTTATTCTTTTTCAAAGT